>NC_135232.1:756754270-757054270 GCF_051348905.1 Ranitomeya variabilis
TTGCATGCTCATCTAGTGTCACCACATAATGAACATAATTTAGCCGCTTATGTACAGTGTATGGTCCCTCCCATGCGGCCTGCAATTTATTTTGGGTCATAGGGACCAACACCCAAACCTTCTGCCCCTCCTCGTAGGCCCTCAGTCTGGCATTACGGTCGTACCAGACCTTCTGGTTGATTTGGGCCTGGGTCACGTTCTCATGGGCCAGGTTGCTCAGTTTTTGCATTCTCTCTCTGAGCCATAGTACATATTCGACCACCGAGACTCCCGTAGTTCTGGGGTCATCCTCCAAACAGTCCTTAATCAAATCAAGTGGCCCCCTGACCCTCCTCCCATAAACCAGTTCAAAGGGGGAGAATCCGGTAGACGCCTGGGGTACCTCTCTGTAGGCATATATACAACAGATGGAGAAGGTATTGCTCCCAGTCTCTCCCTTCAATCTCCACCAGCATTTTGAGCATTTGCTTTAATGTTCCATTAAAACGCTCGCAGAGTCCGTTGGTTTGGGGATGATAGGCGCTGGCCACAAAATGCTGTACTTGTATTTTCTCGCAGAGGCTTTCCATCAGATCGGACATGAACTGGGTTCCCTGATTGGTTAACATTTTCCTGGGGAAAATAAATATACACACACACACACACACACACACACACACACACACACACACACACACGTGTGCAGTGGACTATGTATAAATTTATTGTGTCACTGGCAATAATGTAACATCTGTCTTGAAAAGCTGCATGTCGTACCCAGGTGTTAATATGTATTTTTCTGGGACAAGTAGACTTCTGTCTCCAATCTCACCAGGGGTCCTGCTGGAAGCCAAGAAGAAAGGTAACATTTGACACCTCCTATCTCTTGGAAGAGAGATGTTAATTACGGCCTGATAGTATCTCTGTGAGAGCTGTTACACAAATGATCTCAAGAGAAAATAATATATTCATTGGGGGACGCGGCCGTGGTCCAATCAAAAACCAAGCAATTATGATATTAACTTGAGGGGCTGCTCTAGAAACCTGACCTCCAGACCAAAACTATAAATTAAGGCTGTATACAACGACACGTGTTCACATAAGAGGGCAGCCTGAGACGCTGATGTGTTCCACCAACTCCATTCACACCCCCCCTCAGGGAGCAGAAAGCAAACTACCAGTTAGATGATTTCTGTAAGTTTATCCTGTTTATTTTTATACTGTTTTGCATAAGTTGTATGTCTTTTTATTATCATATTTTTATACCTTTTCTTACTGTAAGCACTGAACCTTTTTGTATTAAAGTATAAAACTTTAACAAGTTGAACCTTGAATGTTCTAAAAGAATCCATAGCCTAAGGTGTGTGAGCCTTATGAGGGGTAGACATTATTAGTACTAATATTTCCGGGACTCATCGCCCGTGTATTCGGTGAGTGGTGGCAGCATGTATGATCGGGTGTGTAGCCTGGGTCGGTGTGTGATTTATGACCCCATTGCAGCATAGGACAGAAGTTGAATGCTGAACTGAGAGTGGGGAGATAGATTAACCCTTGCAGGTACAACCCAATCAAGTGCTGAGAGCGGGCACGTGGCGAATTAGTTACATCACGGAGTAGAGAGCCTTGACAATATGGTTTTAGATGACGCCTCTGCTTCTTCACGAAGTAGAAGTCCCTCAATAGCTAAATCACAGCTTTATGTCATATATAGTAAAGTGCATAAGTGCTAAAGGTAAATGCATGGGTGTTTGTGTGATGCATTTAGTGCAAGTGCATATAGGCCTCTTCAATGCAGTTAAGGTGCTCTATACAGAAATTAAAGTGCCTTGTCACTCATCATAGACAATTAGAAAAGCATTTCAATTTGAGAAAAAAATCACAATGGATCATTTAGCTGGTTATAGTAGTTCCCAGTTTTGATGTCTCTTGTTCCTACATGTTTCGCCCCTTTCCTTTATCGGGTGCTCATCAGGGGATCCAAGATAGGAGTGTGCCACAATAGGAAAATGGGTAATGACCTTTTCAAAGTTCATCTTCTCTTCCACTAGGAGGATTTGCATAAACCTTATGGATGAGGCTGTGGCTCTTCCCATTTTTATAGTTGACTTGCAGATCTACTTCTTTGTGCTGGAGCAATATTGATTCTTAGCAGCTTAGGGACACATCAATTCCCAACACGGAGGAAATCGTGAAAGCATTACTTTCCGGACTATAGAAGTAGTTAGTCCATCTATCAGTCAAGGCAACTCAGACAACAAAATCATACAGCGCTGAGATGTCATCTCCCGAGATCTCAATCTACGCATGTGCTGCCCCCGGCAGCCAGTTTTACGGAGTCGTGCCGCATAGGAAACTATGTAACTTCAGGGGCTATGGGCTTTCACAAAATATCGGCGGAGCCCCCGCAGCAGCGCTCCACACATCCGAACACCCCCTCATCTGAGCCTGCGGCAATGCTCCACTCTTGCCTCCTCCAGCAGTGACCCTGGGACCCCGCCTTACCGCAGCCACCACCCCCAGTAAGCAATAAGACAAATGGCTTATAAGAAGCACCACCATTTTATTAAAAAAAAAAAAGGTTTTTTTCCTATTTTTCTCCTCAAAATTTGGGGTGCGTCTTATAATCTGGTGCATCTTATAATCTGCAAAATGCTGTGATTTCCCTCAGACACAGCTTAGTGGTATCATAGACAAATAGTTTTATGGTGTGTACATGTTGGTTTACTGTTCTAGCTTCTAGCTCATACAGGGATTTTAAGGGACTGGCGACGTTGAGCAGGGGTGCCACATCAAATTCTAGGGTGCCAACCTCCACTGTTAGGTAGGATGTCAGTTAAAAAGGACCCACTAGGGCCAATGTAGGATTGCTACATTATAATGTGCTTAACTCCTTGTCTTCTAATATTTGTACAATATCCCCCTATTTCAAGTTTTGGAGGTGCTACTTTATATTTTAAACAAATTGTGAATTGATGAGATAAAAGTTAAATTTTAAAAGGGTTTTTGTTTCTTCTTAGTCTATTTAAGTTCCCTGAGTGGTCTAGTTTCCAAAATGGTGTCACTTGTGGGCGGTTTCCACTGTTTAGGCACATCGGAGGCTCTCCAAACGCAACATGGCGTCCACTAATTATTCCAGCAAAATTCTACATTCAAAGAAAATCAAATGGCGCTCCTTCCTTTCCAAGCCCTGCCGTGTGCCAAAACAGTGGTTTTCCCCCACATATGGGGTGTCAGCATGCTGAGGAAAAATTGCACAACTCATTTTGGGGTCCGTTTTTTTTCTTGTTAAACTTGCAAAAATAAACATTTGGATCTAAAGTAAAATTTTTTGTGATAAAAAGTTAAATGTTCATTTTTTTTTCTTCCACATGACAAAAGTTAATGTGAGGTACCTGAAACTTATTGAATGTGTTTTTGAGCACCTTGAGGGGTGCAGTTTTTAGAATGGTGTAGCTTTTGGATATTTTCTATCATATACTGTAGGCCCCCTTAAAGTCACTTCAAACGTGAGGTGGTCAATTGTTGGTAAAATGAGAAATTGCTGGTCAACTTTTAACCCTTATAACTTCTAACCAAAAAAATATATTTCAAAAATTGTGCTGATGTAAAGTAGACATGTGGGAAATGTTATTTATTAACTATTTTGTGCAATACGACTCTCTGATTTAAGGGCACAAAAACTAGAAGTTTGAAGATTGCTTAATTTTCACCAAATTTCCATTTTTTCCACAAACGCAAGTCATATCGTACAAATGTTACCACTGTCATGAAGTACAATATGTCACGAAAAAAAAAAACAATCTCTAAATCAGTGGGATCCGTTGAAGCATTCCAGGGTTATTACCACATAAAGTGACACTGGTCTAAATGGTAAAATTTGGCCCGGTCATGAAGGTGAAAACAAGCTTAGGGGTACAGGGGTTAAATGCCAGTGTCAATTGCAACAAAAGAATCCAAATGGCTAAGGCCTGTCCCCCACGTCCAGATAATTCCGGTACCGGAAAAAATCGGTACCGGAGTTATCCGTGTCCGTGAGCTCACGTAGGCCATCCGTGTGGCACACGTGCGGCAGCCGTGTGCCGCCTGGGTACCACACGGACCGTGCAGGAGAGACAGCGCTACAGTAAGCGCTGTCCCCCCAGCATGGTGCTGAAGCCGCCATTCATCCGTTCTCTCCAGCGCTCGCTGGGGAGAAGGGATGAAAAATCTTTTTTTTTTTGTTTTTATGTGTTTAAAATAAACTTTAGGGCATCCTCCCCCCTCCCACCCCCTGTGCACCCGGCCGCCGGCATTAAAATACTCACCCGCCTCCCTCGAGGCTTGCTCTCCGCCCAGCAGCTTCTCCTGCACTGAGTGGTCACGTGGTGCCGCCCATTACAGTTGATGAATATGCGGCTCCACCTCCCATAGGGGTGGAGCCGCATATTCATTTCTGTAATGGGCGGCCCCACGTGACCGCATACAGTAGAAGCTGCGGCCAGGACAGGACACTGCGAGGGAGCCGGGTAAGTATTTTAATAACAGCGGGCAGCCGCACAGGGGGTGGGAGGGGGGTGGGGACAGGGATCTTTATGTTAAACACGAGAAACAAAAAAAAAAAGGATTATTCATATCTTCTCTACAGCAAACGCTGCTGCAGAGAAGATATGAATGGCTGCTTCAGCACCATGTGGGGGGGACAGCGCTTACTGTAGCGCTGTCTCCTGCACGGCACACGGACTGCACACGGACGTCCGTGTGTGGTACGTGTTTTACACGGACCCATTGACTTTAATGGGTCCGTGTAATCCGTGCGCTCCCACGAACACTGACATGTCTCCGTGTTTGGCACACGGAGACACGGTCCGCAAAAAATCAATGATATCTGCACAGATGCATTGATTTCAATGTGTCTACGTGTGTCAGTGGCTCCGGTACGTGAGGAAACTGTCACCTCACGTACCGGAGCCACTGACGTGTGAAACCGGCCTAAGAGAGAGGGCTCATTCAGATATCAGTTTGTCTCCTAAGTGTTATCGGTGGTTTTCATGACCAGCATTCTTACCTATGAGTCTATGTGGTAGGTCCAATTTTTTCCTCAGACTGAGTGCTCTGCCCAAAACGAAATTGATCTGTGTCGGATCAAGTTCAGAATGCAAGTCTATAGATCTGTGAAAAAAAACCAAAAAAAAGTACAGCTCTCCCATGTCATCTGGGTGCTGTCCATTTTTCACAGACTGTTTGATGGAAGTTTGAGAACCCTCCATTAGTAATATAAAAATTCATGAAACTGGCAAAAGTCTGATGGTAAAAACTGACACAATTACCAAACTTTGATTAAACTCAGACTATTTTTTTACATACGTGAAAAATCATTGAGGTCTGAATGAAGCTTAACCCTTTTGGCACTCCGCGTTCATGAGTGCCAATTGTTGTCATGCATGACCTCGCGTGGCTAATAATTAACCCAAGGGTACAGAAGCCTATTAGACATTGCCACCAGTGTGAGTGTGACACTGAGGATCTTACTTATTGCACTACTTGAGTAAAGGGACGAAGTCTGTGGTAAGATGGCTATAAGTTCTCTCATGCGAATCAGCCCCATTAGGTTAAAGGGAACCTGTCAGCAGGATTGTGCACAGTAACCTACAGTGTCGGGTCAGAGCCATTATACTGATTAAAATGATACCTTGGCTAATGAAATCCGTCTTGTGGTGGTTGTTTAATCTATATTTTCAGTTTTTAGTTAATGATATGCTTGTTCTCCGGGGTGGGCCTGAAGGGGGTCCGGGAGGTCTTTATATGGTGCTCTGATTAGGTAATTGATAATGCAGACTGCTGACAGGTCACTGATACCTCACTGACCTGCCCCCTAGTTTGCATAATGAATATGTGTAAACACTTCTGCAGGCAGGTGCCAGCCATGGCACCTGCGCTGCAGCATAATCGCAAGTTTACACTGTGTGCACACGATGTGGATTTAGTGCGGATCCGCGTTTTGTTCCGCACAGAAACGCTGCAGATCTGCAAAGTGATTTACAGTACAATGTAAATCAATAGGAAAAAAAATGCTGTGCTAATGGTGCGGAAAATTCTGCATGAAAAACGCTGCGGATCAAAAGAAGTAGCATGTCACTCCTTTTGTGCGGATCTGCAGCATTTCTGCACCCTTCCATTATAGAAATCTGCAATGGTTCCCTTTTAAAAAACGCATTACTGTCTATGGGAACCCATGCGTACGCATGTCTTTGCGTACACATGCGTTCGATGTGCTTGCGTACTTCGAACTGCGCATGTCCAGGAACTGATTTACACATGCCCATTGAGACACGCCCTCCTGGAAATATCAAATGCAGGAGCATAAAAAGTGCAAACACATGTAAAAACGCATGCAAACGTGTTTTTTGCCGCCATGCATAAGCTGATGCTGATAAAAAACGCTGCGTTATGCGTTTGCGGACGATATACTGTGGACACAACCAAACAATGTGAACCTAGCCTAATTTGGTTTCTGGGAACCTTCTACGACAGCAGCATCGGAGGATGTCTCCCCGTCCTAATGGGGGACAGGAAACACAAAAAGGTTAAAGGGAACCTGTCACCCCCAAATCGAATGTGAGGTAAGCTCACAGTCATCAGGGGCTTATCTACATCATTCTGTAATGCTGTAGATAAGCCGCCGATGTTACCTGAAAGAGGAGAAAAAAACATTAGATTATACTCACCCAGGGGCGTCTCAGGTCCGGTACAGCGCCTCCTATTCTTCATTCCATGACGTCCTTTTCAGGTCTTCACGCCGCGGCTCCGGCGCAGGCGTACTTTGTCTGCCCTGTTGAGGGCAGAGCAAAGTACTGCAGTGCGCAGGTGCCGGAAAGGTCAGAGAGGCCCGGCGCCTGCGCACTGCAGTACATTGCTCTGCCCTCAACAGGGCAGACAAAGTACGCCTGCGCCGGAGCCGCAGTGTGAAGACCAGAAGAGGAATTCATGGAATGAAGATAGGAGGCGCCGGAGTGGAACCTGAGACACCCATCGGACCGGACCGCAGCGGGACCGCCCCTGGGTGAGTATAATCTAACCTCTTTTTCTCCTCTTTCAGGTAACATTGGGGGCTTATCTACAGCATTTCAGAATGCTGTAGATAAACCCCTGATGACGGTGAGCTTACCTCACCATTGATTTTGGGCGTGACAGGTTCCCTTTAATTATTCCTCCCCTTCCTGCAACCACCAGTGTTTTTCCAGACACACTAGCATGAATAAGTTACCACCAAAATGCAGGAATCATCCAATAAAAACATCAGATAGGGAGGGACATTAGTGCTGTCGTGGAAGGCTCCCAGAAACCGAATTACCGGTAAGACATTCTATTTTCTCTAGTCACCTTCCACGACAGCAGCATCGGAGTAAAACCAACAACTAATTTCTTAGGGAGGGACAACAGCCTGCAGAACTTTAAATCCGTATTAAAATCTAGTTTGTAGTGTTTGGTAAACGTATGGATAGAAGACCAGGTGGCGGCTCTGCATACCTGCTCAGTAGATGCGTCCCCTCTGTCTTCCCGCGATGCTGATACTGAACGTGTAGAATGAGCCTTCAGTGATACAGGAGTAGATTCTGTGATGAGTATGTGAGAAAAATAGCTTGTTTGATCCAATTGGCGATCGTATTCTTAGCCGCCTTTGTCACATATCCCTTCTCCGTGGTGTAACTAATTTGTCATGTGCCCGCAAGGGTTAATCTATCACTATCACTAATCTATCACTCTCAGTCCAGCATTCAACCTCTGTCCTATGCTGTAATGGGAGCATAAATCAAACACCGACCCAGGCCACACACCCGCTCATAGACGCTGCCACCACTCACCGAATACACGAGCGATGAGTCCCGGAAATATTAATACTAATAATGTCTACCCCTCATAAGGCTCACACACCTTAGGCTATGGATTCTTTTAGAACATTCAAGGTTCAACTTGTTAAAGTTTTATACTTTAATACAAAAAGGTTCAGTGCTTACAGTAAGAAAAGGTATAAAAATATGATAATAAAAAGACATACAACTTATGCAAAACAGTATAAAAATAAACAGGAGAAACTAAAGGTACCTTCACACTGAGCAACTTTACAACGAGAACGACAACGATCCGTGACGTTGCAGCGTCCTGGTTAGCGATCTCGTTGTGTTTGACACGCAGCAGCGATCTGGATCCCACTGTGATATCGCTGGTCGGAGCTAGAAGTCCAGAACTTTATTTGGTCGTCAGGTCGGCGTGTATCGTCGTGTTTGACAGCAAAAGCAACGATGCCAGCAATGTTTTACATGGAGCTAACGACCTGTGAGAACGATAAGTGAGTCACCGTTACGTCACAGGATCGCTCCTGCATCGTTGTGGAGCTGCTGTGTTTGACGTCTCTACAGCGACCTAAACAGCGACGCTGCAGCGATCGGCTCGTTGTCTATATCGCTGCAGCGTCGCTAAGTGTGACGGTACCTTTACAGAAATCATCTAACTTGGTAGTCTGCTTTCTGCTCCCTGAGGGTAGGATGAATGTAGATTGGATCACACCAGCTCGGCCGCCCCCATTATGTGAACCGTGTCTCTGTATACAGGTCTAATTTATAGCTTTGGTCTGGAGGTCAGGTTTCTAGACTAGCCCCTCAGGTTAATATCATAATTGCTTGGCTTTTGATTGGACCACGGCTGCGCCCCCCAATGAATATATTTTCTCTTGAGATCCTTTGTGTAAAAGTACTCAGATGTCTCTTCCAAGAGCTAGGTGTCAAATGTTACCTTTCTTCTTGGCTTCCAGCAGGACCCCTGGTGAGATTGGAGACAGAAGTCTACTTGTCCCAGGAAAATACATATTAACACCTGGGTGCGACATGCAGCTTTTCAAGACAGATATAATACATTATTGCCAGTGTCACAACAAATCTATACATAGTCCACTGCACACACACACACATATATATATATATATATATATATATATACATACATATACATATACACACACATATTTCACCATAGCCTTCTTGCCCTTATTTCATCCTGAGGGCTGAATGAATACGTTTCGGTCAATCCTTCAACTTTCCGTTTGTTGGAGGTAGTAGGGAACCACCCTACGAACATCGAGGGTGTGAAAGGCCTATTTTGTATTGGAAGGATTTTGGCAGAATGAGGGTAGCACAATCTCCTGACATCTATGAAAGTTTGAGACTACCTTAGGCATAAAAGAGGGCTCTAAGGGGAGGATAATGCCTTCTGCAGTAACTGTTAAGTAGGGCTCTTGTATTGATAGGGCCTGAGGCTCTCCTACACATCTAGAAGTAATTACTACCAAAAAGAGTTTTAAGGGTAAGGTTTTTTAAACTCAGACGATAAAAGTTCAAATGGATCTCTGGTTAAGCTGTTAAGCACCAGATTTAAATCTCAAGGGGGAATCCTGCTGCGAAATCTAGGCCGGAATCTAGCTGCTGAGCTCATGAAACACTTTATCCAGCCACGACAAGATATATTCTGGTCGAAGAAAGAGCTAAGAGCTGATACCTGCACCTTCAGGGTACTAGGTGCAAGACCTAGATGAAGTCCCTTTTGAAGAAAATCCAAAATCTGACCAAGGCTAGGATGAAAGGGATCAGGAATATTCAGAGAACACCAGGATGAGAATTTTTTCCAAACCTTGCCATAAATGGCGTTGGTCACTGGCTTCCTACTCTTCTGGAGTTTGTATCACTTCATCTGAAAGCCCTTTAGCTCTTAGGCTATGTTCACACACTGCGGATTTTGCTGCGGATCCGCGTGTCCGCAGCAGTTTCCCATGAGTTTGCAGTACAATGTAAACCTATGAGAAATGCAATCTGCAGTGCACATGTTGTGGAAAAAAACGTGCGGAAACGCAGCGGTTTACATTCCCGCAGCATGTCAATTCTTTGTGCGGAATCCGCAGCGGTTTTACACCTGCTCCATAATAGAAAACCGCAGGTGTAAAACCGCAGTGGAATCCTCACAAAAACCGTGGTTATTCCGCAGGTCAAACACAGTGCCTTTTACCTGCGGTTTTCACAAATCCGCTGCGGAAAAATCCGCAGACCTCAAGAATACATGTGCACATACCCTTACGATTCTAGCTTCAGTAGCTAGGCCAGAAAGTTCAACCTGTTAGGCTATGTTCACACGCTGCGGATCAACAGGGTTTACGCAGCTGCGGGTCCGCAGCGGTTTCCCATGCGTTTACAGTACCATGTAAACCTGTGGGAAACGCAATCCGCAGTGCACATTGTGCGGAAAAAAAACGTGCGGAAAAAAATGTGCGGAAAAAAACACGCGGAAACACAGCGATTTACATTCCGCAGCATGTCAATTCTTTCAAAAACAAAAATGCAGGTGTGAAACCGCAGTGGAATCCGCACAAAAACCGCGGTAAGGCCGCAGGTAAAAAGCAGTGCCTTTTACATGCGGTTTTCACAAATCCGCTGCGGAAGTGCCTTTTACATGCGGTTTTCACAAATCCGCTGCGGAAAAATCCACAGACCTCAGGAATACGTGTGCACATACCCTAGGTCCGGGTATAACAGGGGACCCTGGTGAAGGAGGTCATCTTTCTAGAATAGAAGTAGCGGACCTTCCTGGGCCATGTCCATCAAAGCGCTGTACCAACTTCTTCCCGGCCACATGGGAGCGATTAGAATCGTCGTGACATGATCGGACCTTAACTTCTGTAACGTCCTTGATATATATATAAAAATCGGGATCGGTGGGAAGGCAAAGGCCAGGTTGAACCTCCAAGGGTGAGAAAACGTGTCTATTCCCAATGCCCCGTCCGCAGGATTCAGGGAGAAGAAAGTCTTCACCTTCGCATTCTGGCCATTGGCAAACAGATCCACGTCCAGAATCCCCCATCTTGTCATAACTAAAAGAAAGATCGCTTGACCGAGGGACCACCCCGGGATGGAAGTCCTTTCTGCTGAGGAAGTCCACCTGAACATTGGTGGACCCTCTTCATTTGGACTGCTGTAATGGACAGGTGTTTCTCTGCCCAAGAAAAAAAATTCTTGCAGCGATCAATTTCAGTCTGATGTACTTCGTGCCTCCCTGGTGATTGAAGTAGGCAACTGTGGTCATGTTGTTGGAATAAACACGCACATGATGACCTTTGGACAAGGGTAGATGTGGCCCTCAATGCCTCCTCTACTGCTTTCAGTTCTCTTGAGGTTCGAGGAACTGGATCTGATGCTGGGGCCATAAACCCTGGAAGTGGGTTTTCTCTACCACCGCACCCCAGCCCCTCTCACTGGCATCTGAAGTATTTTCAGGGGAAGCTGATCCCAGCTGACCCACCGCTGGAGGTTCCAGGAGTTTAGCCACCACACAAGGGAAGAATTCACATGATCGGGAAGGGGAACTCCTGGTCAGAGAATTTTGATGCCTGTCCCAAGACCAGAGAACCTGAGTCTGGAGGACTCGTGTATGAGCTTGAGCCCCAGACACTGCCTGGATGCATGAGGTCAGTGATCCCAGGATAGACATGGAGTCCCTCAGGGTAGGAGCCCTCTGGTCTCTCAACTTGGAGATCCTTTGGAAAAGATCACGCTCACAGTCTCTAGGCAAGAAGGATGCTCTTTTTTCTGAATCCAGGAGGAATCACAGGAATTTCTTCCTTGGTGAAAGATGAAGATCCGACTTCTCCAGATTTGGGATCCAGCCCAGGGATTCCAGGATTTCCAAGGTCTTTGTCACATCTAGATTCAAACAGGGAGAGATGGTGATTGTAGCCATCACACATTCCTGGCCAATGAGTGGGACTGCTGATTTGATCGATTCCATCTTGAACCATCTGTATGTGATCACTTGGTTCAGGGGTTTCAGATTAATAAATCTGTGCTTCTCGACTAGGAAGAGGCGAGAATAGTGGCCCCCACCTGTCTCTTGTAGGGGTACCCGAGAGTTCACCTTTGCTTGAAGCAGATCTTGAAGACCTAACAATAAGGTGTTTTGAAGGTGAAGAGATTGTACTGAGGTGACCATTATGCACTGTGGGGGTAAACTCTCGAACTATAGTCTCAACCCGTCCAAAATGGTACGGAGAACCCACTGGTTTGTGGAGATGGATTGCCACTGAGTGAGGAAACCCGAGAGTCGACCCCCCCCCCCCCCCACAGGGGACAGGAAAAACACCCCTCCCTGCAACTACCAGTAGTTAACCTCTGTGTTTCCCATCCCCATGAGGGCAGGGAGACATCCTCTGATGCTGCAGTCATGGAAGGTGACTAGAGAAAAACGTGATTCAGACAAAACCCCCAGCTGAAGATTCCCTATGGTTTCCTAATAAAACCTATTTGGTTTCCAATTTTTGTATATATTCTTTGTGAACTATTGTACAATAAAATTTACAAGTTTTTAATGAATTTGGACGTGTACTCCATTGTTTCTGGTATATGGATCTTGGCTTTGGGAGTGTCCTAAAAATATTTTCTTATGGTCTCTCTGCTACTGGCTCTTCCACTTGGTTATGAGCATGTGTAAGAGATTTGTGTATGCATTTTCCATTTTGGGATACTTTTATTATAATTCTTTGTGTGGCCCTGGAAAATCTTGCTATCCAAGGATGGGAGGCTAGTGACATATCAAAAAAGACACGAAGCGCTGCAATCTGTACTTTTAGGGTATGTGTCCACTTTCAGGATGGCCGGCGGTTTGGACGGAGCGGCAAACTTGCCCCGCCCCCTTCTGGAGACGCGATGATGCCGGATGTGTTAATTGCACACAACCAGCATCATCGCACCCCACACATAAGGCCCTGTGATTTACCTTGCGGCGGCGCAGTGTCGACGCAAGGTAAACGGTCTAAAAAGACGCGCAGCATGTCCGGAATCGCAGGGCCGCCAGGTGCGTGTTGCCACGCATAGTAGAGACGGGATTTCATAAAATCCCCTCCACTATGCTGTAACATCTGGACGCTGCGGATTGAACGCTGCGGCTCCACGCAGCGTTCAATCCGCTGCTATTCCGGATGTAAAACGGCACGTGGACACATACCGTTAAAGTACTAGGCCGGAGGCCCTTCTCAAAACCGAGTTGCAGGAAGTTGAGGAGTCTGGGAATGTTGGGTTTTGAAGTATCCACAGGAGCCTCTCCCAGAAAGGAACGCTTCCAGATTTTGTTATAAATTGCTGAGGTCACCGACTTTCTGCTTGCCTGGAGTGTGGTAATGACATCCTCTGGCAGGCTTCTGGATCTTAGGGTTCGCCATTCAGGATCCAAGCAGATAGATGTAGAGAGTTTGGGTCTTTGTGGAACACCAGCCCCTGTAGTAGAAGGTCTTGCCTGTTCGGTAGCAAGATTGGTCTCTCTGTTGACGTTCTGGATAGTATAGAGAACCAGCTCCTTTTTGGCCAAAAAGGAACCACCAGGATTACAGTTACTCTCTCGTCTCATATCTTCCTGTGTGTCTTCGGTATCAGAGGAAGAGGCGGAAATGCGTACAGGAGACCTTCTCCCCAATACTGAGACAAGGCGTCTACTCCTGTGGCTCCATCTATTGGATTGAGAGAGAAAAATGCTCTGGTCTTTCCATTCGACCTGGTGGCAAAAAGATCCACCTGAGGTGTTCCCCACTGCTGACACAGACTGCTGAATATTTCTGGGTTTAGTTCCCATTCTCCGGGATGTACAGGCGTTCTGCTCAAGAAGTCTGCTACCTGATTTTTGGCGCCTTCCAGGTGAACTGTCGAGATGGATTTGACAGATTTCTCCGCCCATCTGAAGATCTGGTCTGCTAAGTATTGCAGCGGTGGATGTTTCAGACCTCCTTGGTGTCTTAGAAATGCCACTACTGTCACATTGTTGGACAGTATCCTACTATATAATTGTCTAAGGGGTACTTCCGTCTGTCTGTCCCGGATATTCATTGGTCGCGGCCTCTGTCTGTCATGGAATCCAAGTCGCTGATTGGTCGTGGCAAAACGCCCACGACCAATCAGCGACGCGCACAGTCCGGAAGAAAATGGCCGCTTACTCCCAGCACTCACTGCCCGGCGCCCGCATACACCCCTCCGGTCACCGCTCACACAGGGTTAATGCCGACGGTAACGGACCGCGTTATGCCGCGGGTAACGCACTCCGTTACCGCTATTAACCCTGTGTGACCAAGTTTTATACTATTGACGCAGCCTATGCAGCGTCAATAGTAAAAACATCTAATGTTAAAAATAATTTAAAAAATTATTATATACTCACCTACGCCGCCTTTCCCGCTCCTCGCGGCACGTTCCGGTGGCAAGGATGGTCTGGCAGAAGGACCTGCCATGACATCACGGTCATGTGACCGCGACGTCATCACAAGTCCTGCGCGGAAAGGACCTGCCGTGACGTCACGGTCATGTGACCGCAACGTCATCACAGGTCCTGCGCGACAAGGACCTGCCGTGACATCAGTCATGTGACCGCGACACGGTCACGTGACGTCATCACACCCTGGGACCGAAAGCTGCCACCTGCACCCCACACAGGCGACAGAGCTACAACGCGCCTGCGGAAGGTGAGTATATTTATTTTTTTAACCTGTGTCATATGTGGCTGGGCAATATACTACATGACTGGCCAATATACTACGTGGCTCTGTGCTGTATACTACGTCACTGGGCAATATACTATGTGGCTCTGTGCTGTATACTACGTCACTGAGCAATATACTACGTCGCTGGGCAATATACAATGTAACTGGGCAATATACTACGTAGCTCTGCAATACACTATGTGACTGTTACATGCTACGTGGCTCTGCTATATACTACGTGCCTGTGCAATATACTACGTGGCTCTGCTATATACTACTGACCAATATACTACATACCTGTGCAATACACTACGTGGCTGTTATATACTATGTAGCTCTGCTATATACTACGTACGCTGTTACATACTACGTAGCTGTTATATACTACATAGCAATGTTATATACGTCACTGTGAAATATAGTACATAGCCTGTGCTATATACTACCTACATATTCTAGAATACCCGATACGTTAGAATCGGGCCACCATCTAGTTCTTACACGTCTGTCTCTGATCTGTGACTGGGCATGGTAGAGCACCTTCCAGATCGCATACAGCTCCCTGAAATTTGACAACCTTGCGGCAATCTGGGGACTCCATTCTCCCTGGTAGTATGTCCTTTCTATATGTCTGCCCCATCCAAACTGACTGGCGTCTGTGGTAACAGTGACACAGGGATCGAGGACCCATGGAATCCCCACTTTTAGGTTCTTCGGTGTGGTCCACCAGGTTGGGATTTCTTTCCTGACGGAGAAACAATCTTATTGTCCAGAGACCTGTCTCCTGTTCCAAGATTTCAAAATCTCTTTCTGTAACCCTCGCGAGTGGAATTGGCTCCATTTCACACAGGGTATACATGCTGTCATTAGGCCCAGAATCCTCATTGCCACTCTTATGGAGGGGATACTCCTTCTGAGTTGGTGTATGTGCCTGATCAAGGCCTTCTATCTTCTGGTAAAAAAAAAAAAATGTTCTGGCGTTGGAGTCTAATATGACCCCCAAAAATTTCATTCTGGAATTTGGGACCAGGCATGATTTTTTCCAATTCACAATCCACCCCAGGTCCTGTAGAATGGAGAGTGTCAAGTTGCAGTCTATCTTGAGAAGTTTCTCCAACCTCGCCATTATCAGAAAGTCGTCCAGATATGGCACTATGGCAATATTCTGGTTCCTTAGACAGGCTACTACCTCTGACATTAGTTTGGTGAAAATTCTGGGTGCTGAAGCAAGGCCGAAGGGGAAACATCTGAACTGGAAGTGATACATTATTCCTTTGTTCATCAGGGCGAATCTCAGACTTTTGGTAGCAAGCGTGTATTGGCACATGGTAGTATGCATTGCTTAGATCCAAGATGCACATCATCATGTCTTTGTCTATGAGAGGCGTTGTGGACCTTATAGATTCCATCCTGAATCTTTTGTACCTGACCCACCTGTTCAAGGGTTTTAAATTTATGATCGTTCGGGAGTCTCCCGAAGGTTTTTGTTTTTTTTATTGAAAACAAGTGAGAATAATGGCCCTTGCCTCTTTCAGATATGGGTACCAGGATGATTGCCCCTAACTCTAATAACTCCTGGATGTTTGTCCACATAGGAGTCTAAAGGTACCGTCACATTAAGCGACGCTGCAGCGATATAGACAACGATGCCGCTCGCTGCAGCGTCGCTGTTTTGTTGGCGTGGTCGCTGGAGAGCTGTCACACACAGCTCTCCAGCGACCAACGATGCCAAAGTCCCTGGGTAACCATCGGGTTACTAAGCGCAGGGCCGCGCTTAGTGACCCGATGTTTACCCTGGTTACCAGTGTAAATGTAAAAAAACCCCAAACACTACATACTTACATTCCGGTGTCTGTCGGGTCCCCAGGCGTCCGCTTGCCTGCACTGTGTAAGCGCCGGCCCTAAAGCAGAGCGGTGACGTCACCGCTGTGCTCCGCTTTACGGCCGGCGCCGACAGTGCAGGGAAGCGGACGCCAGGGGACCCGACAGACACCGGAATGTAAGTATGTAGTGTGTGGGTTTTTTTACATTTACAATGGTAACCAGGGTAAATATCGGGTTACTAAGCGCGGCCCTGCGCTTAGTAACCCGATGTTTACCCTGGTTACCAGTGAAGACATCGCTGAATCCGCGTCACACACACCGATTCAGCGATGTCAGCGGGTGATCCAGCGACGAAATAAGGTGCTGGCCTTCTAGCTCCGACCAACGATGTCACAGCAGGATCCTGATCGCTGCTGCGTGTCAAACACTACAATATCGCTATCCAGGACGCTGCAACGTCACGGATCGCTATCGTTGTTAAGTTGTTCAGTGTGAAGGTACCTTAACCCCTTTCTGTCATTAGACGTACTATTCCGTCCATGTGGGGTGGGCCCTACTTCCCAAGGACGGAATAGTACGTCATACGCGATCGGCCGCGCTCACGGGGGGAGCGCGGCCGATCGCGGCTGGGTGTCAGCTGCATATCGCAGCTGACATCCGGCACTATGTGCCAGGAGCGGTCACGGACCGCCCCCGGCACATTAACCCCCGGCACACCGCGATCAAACATGATCGCGATGTGCCGGCGGTGCAGGGAAGCATCGCGCAGGGAGGGGGCTCCCTGCGGGCTTCCCTGAGCCCCCCGCAGCAACGCGATGTGATCGCGTTGCTGCGAGGGTCTTACCTCCCTCCCTGCCTGCTCCAGACCCGGATCCAAGATGGCCGCGGATCCGGGTCCTGCAGGGAGGGAGGTGGCTTCACAGAAGCCTGCTCAGAGCAGGCACTGTGAAGCAGCCTGCACTTCTCTCAGATCGGTGATCTGTCAGAGTGCTATGCAAACTGACAGATCACCGATCTGTATTGTCCCCCCCTGGGGCAAAGTAAAAAAGTAAAAAAAAAATTTTCCAAATGTGTAAAAAAAAAAAAAAAAAAAATATTCCAAAATAATGAAAAAAAAAAAAATATATTATTCCCATAAATACATTTCTTTATCTAAATAAAATAAAAAAAACAATAAAAGTACACATATTTAGTATCGCCGCGTCCGTAACGACCCGACCTATAAAACTGGCCCACTAGTTAACCCCTTCAGTAAACACCGTAAGAAAAAAAAAAAAAAAAACGAGGCAAAAAACAACGCTTTATTATCATACCGCCGAACAAAAAGTGGAATAACACGCGATCAAAAAGACTGATATAAATAACCATGGTACCGCTGAAAACGTCATCTTGTCCCGCAAAAAACGAGCCGCCATACAGCATCATCAGCAAAAAAATAAAAAAGTTATAGTCCTGAGAATAAAGCGATACCAAAATAATTATTTTTTCTATAAAATAGTTTTTATCGTATAAAAGCGCCAAAACATTAAAAAAATGATATAAATGAGATATCGCTGTAATCGTACTGACCCAACGAATAAAACTGCTTTATCAATTTTACCAAACGCGGAACGGTATAAACGCCTCCCCAAAAAGAAATTCATGAATAGCTGGTTTTTGATCACTCTGCCTCACAAAAATCGGAATAAAAAGCGATCAAAAAATGTCACGTGTCCGAAAATGTTACCAATAAAAACGTCAACGCATCCCGCAAAAAACAAGATCTCACATGACTCTGTGGACTCAAATATGGAAAAATTACAGCTCTCAAAATGTGGTAACGCAAAAAATATTTTTTGCAATGAAAAGCGTCTTTCAGTGTGTGACGGCTGCCAATCATAAACATCCGCTAAAAAACCCGCTATAAAAGTAAATCAAACCCCCCTTCATCACCCCCTTAGTTAGGGAAAAATAAAAAAATTAAAAAATGTATTTATTTCCATTTTCCCATTAGGGTTAGGGCTAGGGTTATTGCTAGGGTTAGGGCTAGAGTTAGGACTAGAGTTAGGGCTAGGGTTATTGCTAGGGTTAGGGCTAGTGATAGGGCTAGGGTTATTGCTAGGGTTGGGGCTACAGTTAGGGTTGGGGCTAAAGATAGGGTTAGGGTTTGGATTACATTTACGGTTGGGAATAGGGTTGGGTGTGTCTGGGTTAGAGGAGTGGTTAGGGTTAATGTTGGGATTAGGGTAAGGGGTGTGTTTGGATTAGGGTTTCAGTTATAATTGGGGGGTTTCCACTGTTCGGGCACATCAGGGGCTTTCCAAACGGGATATGGCATCCGATCTGAATTCCAGCCAATTCTGCGTTGAAAAAGGAAAACAGTGCTCCTTCCCTTCCGAGCTCTCCCGTGTGCCCAAACAGGGGTTTACCCCAACATATGGGGTATCAGCGTACTCAGGACAAATTGGACATCATCTTTTGGGGTCCAATTTATCCTGATACCCTTGGGAAAATACAAAACTGGGGGCTAAAAAAATCATTTTTGTGAAAAAAAAAAAAGAATTTTTATTTTCACGGCTCTGCGTTATAAACTGTAGTGAAACACTTGGGGGTTCAAAGTTCTCACAACACATCTAGATAAGTTCCTTGGGGGGTCTAGTTTCCAATATGGGGTCACTTGTGGGGGGTTTGTACTGTTTGGGTACATCAGGGGCTCTGCAAATGCAACGTGACGCCTGCAGACCAATCCATTTAAGTCTGCATTCCAAATGGCGCTCCTTCCCTTCCGAGCTCTGTCATGCGCCCAAACAGTGGTTCCCCCCCACATATCGGGTATCAGCATACTCAGGACAAATTGGACAACAAATTTTGGGGTCCAATTTATCCTGTTACCCTTGTGAAAATACAAAACTGGGGGCTAAAAAATCATTTTTGTGAAAAAAAAAAAGAATTTATTTTCACGGCTCTGCGTTATAAACTGTAGTGAAACACTTGGGGGTTCAAAGCTCTCAAAACACATCTAGATAAGTTCCTTAGGGGGTCTACTTTCCAAAATGGTGTCACTTGTGGGGGTTTTTAATGTTTAGGCACATCAGGGGCTCTGCAAACGCAACATGGCATCCCATCTTAATTCCAGTCAATTTTGCATTGAAAAGTAAAATAGCGCTCCTTCCCTTCCGAGCTCTGCTATGCGCCCAAACAGTGGTTTACCCCCACATATGGGGTATCGTCGTACTCAGGACAAATTGCACAACTTTTGTGCTCTAATTTCTTCTCTTACCCTTGGGGAAATAAAAAAATGGGGGCGAAAAGATCATTTTTGTGAAAAAATATGATTTTTTATTTTTACGGCTCTGCATTATAAACTTCTGTGAAGCACTTGTTGGGTCAAAGTGCTCACCACACATCTCGATAAGTTCCTTAGGGGGTCTACTTTCCAAAATGGTGTCACTTGTGGGGGGTTTCAATGTTTAGGCACATCAGGAGCTCTCCAAACGCAACATGACATCCCATCTCAATTCCAGTCAATTTTGCATTGAAAAGTCAAATGGCGCTCCTTCCCTTCCGAGCTCTGCTCTGCGCCCAAACAATGGTTTACACCCACATATGGGGTATCAGCGTACTCAGGACAAATTGCACAACAATTTTTGGGGTCCAATTTCTTCTTACCCTTGGAAAAATAAAAAATTGGGGGCGAAAATATCATTTTTGTGAAAAAATATGATTTTTTATTTTTACCGCTCTGCATTATAAACTTCTGTGAAGCACTTGTTGGGTCAAAGTGCTCACCACACATCTAGATAAGTTCCTTAGGGGGTCTACTTTCCAAAATGGTGTCACTTGTGGGGGGTTTCAATGTTTAGGCACGTCAGGGGCTCTCCAAACGCAACATGGCGTCCCATCTCAATTCCAGTCAATTTTGCATTGAAAAGTCAAATGGCGCTCCTTTCCTTCCGAGCTCTGCCATGCGCCCAAACAGTGGATTACCCCCACATATGGGGTATCAGCATACTCAGGACAAATTGTACAACAAATTTTGGGGTCTATTTTCTCCTGTTACCCTTGGTAAAATAAAACAAATTGGATCTGAAATACATTTTGTGTGAAAAAAAGTTAAATGTTAATTTTTATTTAAACATTCCAAAAATTCCTGTGAAACACCTGAAGGGTTAATAAACTTCTTGAAAGTGGTTTTGAGTACCTTGAGGGGTGCAGTTTTTAGAATGGTGTCACACTTGGGTATTTTCTATCATATAGACCCCTCAAAATGACTTCAAATGAGATGTGGTCCCTAAAAAAAAATGGTGTTGTAAAAATGAGAAATTGCTGGTCAACTTTTAACCCTTATAACTCCGTCACAAAAAAAAATTTTGGTTCCAAAATTGTGCTGATGTAAAGTAGACATGTGGTAAATGTTACTTATTAAGTATTTTGCGTGACATATGTCTGTGATTTAAGGGCATAAAAATTAAAAGTTGGAAAATTGCGAAATTTTCAAAATTTTTGCCAAATATTCGTTTTTTTCACAAATAAACGCAACTTATATCGAATAAATTTTACCACTATCATGAAGTACGATATGTCACGAGAAAACAATGTCAGAATCGCCAAGATCCGTTGAAGCATTCCAGAGTTATAACCTCATAAAGGGACAGTGGTCAGAATTGTAAAAATTGGCCCGGTCATTAACGTGCAAACCACCCTTGGGGGTGAAGGGGTTAAGGGTATGTGTCCACGTTCAGGATTGCATCAGGATTTTTCATCAGTATTTGTAAGCCATAACCAGGAGTGGGTGATAAATGCAAAAGTGGTGCATATGTTTGTTATACTTTTCCTCTAATTGTTCCAGTCCTGGTTTTGGCTTACAAATACTGATGAAAAATCCTGAACGTGGACACATACCCTAAGAGTGGACATGGTCTGGTTACTACAAATCTTTCTGGGGGTACAGTTAGAAAACTCTAGTTTGCACCCCTGTGCAATTACCTGCAGAATCCAAGGATTTGGGGATATTTTCTGCCAACCCCCTTAAAATTTTTGTAACAGACATCCCACCTTGATGTCATTAATTTGGCTTTCCTGCACCTGTACTTGGGAAGATGGAAGTCTCTACCCTTTCCACTCTTGGGATAAGACCACCTCCTCGATTTCCCTTTCCCTTTGTAGTCTGTCTTCTGACCAGGTCGGGATCTACGAAAGGGCTGGAATTTTTTTTTGTGTTCTCAGGAAACCCCCTTTTTTTTTTTTATCTGAGGCTTTTTCTAAAATGTTATCTAGAATACTTTATTCCCTGAGAATGGGATTCCGCAGTTTATTTTTTGATTGGATATCCCCTGACCAAGTCTTTAGCCAGATAGCCTTTCTGGCCGCATTGGACAAAGACTCGCTTCTGGCAGCGAAGCGTACACTCTGCTGAAGCGTCCGCCATAAAGCCTGTTGAGTTTACGTAACGGAAGCGATTTGAGAATAACATCTCTGGAAGTCTTAGCTTTGAGATGTTCTTCCAAATCGTCTATCCATAAATGCATGGACCGAACTACTGATGTTGCATCTATAATGGCTATTATTGCTGCCGAGGATTCCCAAGTTCTCCTGAGCAGTCCATCTACTTTGCAATCCATTGGATCGTTTAAGGCGGAGTCTTCAAACGGGATTGAGGTCTTCTTTGCCAATGGAACATCAATCTTGGGAACTTCATCCCACACTTTAATGTCTTCTGGATTATAAGGTAAGCAGAGTCTGAAGTCTCTAGGTACTACTAGTCTCTTCTCCGCTTCCTGCCATTCTTCCATAATCATGGAACGAATTATTGTTGACTGGAAAAACCTTTGTGACTTGAGCATGTAAACAGTCTTCATCCTGGATCGAGGTCTCTGGCGTGTCCTGTAACTGCATGGTGTTACGAACTGCATGAAGAAGCTCATCAGTATCTGCAGCCGAGAAGAGATATCTTTTCCCTCTGACCAATGATTAGTCTCTTCCTTCCTGGTCTGATTCATCCGAATTCTCTTCTTCGGAAGGACTAGACTCTCTTGGCTTTTTCCATGATGTTTGCAGTTCTGACTGACTTCTTTGAGGAAGATTCAGGCTCGAGATGGATGCCTGAAACTCCTGACGAATCATTGTTCTCATACTGGTTAATAACGCAGTCTGTTCATCACCCACAATCTTAGATGTGCATGACTTGCATAGTGGCTTCCGCTAATTTTCCAGGAATTTAGCAGCACGTATCGGGCATTTATTTACGGATTTTTTTTTTTTCTTTCAGGTGCTGGGATGGGAGGCTCTGCCTAGAATCAATAGATACCAGCAATAGATAGGGAAGTAGGGGGAGGGGTGAGCATTGTAGTATGGCATAGATTAGCCCACTCACGGGCCACTGAAGCTGGTCAGTCCCCTCAGGTCTGGCTGTCACTTCCTTAGCGAAGATAGTTTAGCAGTTTTAGCAGAGTGCTCCCTGTCAGGATGGCCGGCAGCATAAAGACCCCCCGTGACATTTATATAGGATTTACCTGGTTGATCCTGCCCTCCTTACCACGTCCCTGCAGCTGACCATGCTGCGAGGCCTCACCGGAGGCTGGCGCTGCTGCTGGAGTCCCCGTGCTCCAGGGCTTGCCCCGACCAGAATCGACGAGGCCGCTGGACCCGGAAGTGACCGCTTGGAGGCGGTCTCTTGAGGAAGATGTGGCCACATGCTGGGAATCGGTCACTGCTGGAAGTGACCGCTGCATTCACCCCCCAGCAGACAGGCGCCCGGACAGAGAGCCCCCTGTGCGGAGGAAACAGACCCCGACCCCAGGAGCAGCGCTACACTGGGGAGGCTGAAGGACCCCCCCATAACAGGTATCAGCCACAGATATCTTGCGGCAGGGAAAGACTGGGCCTCCCGATCCCCACCATCCACAGTGGGACAGGAAAAACCACTGGTGGGTGGAGTGGGTCCTTTTAGCCGCTTGTTGTTCCTGTCCCACTGAGGGTAAAAGGACGTCCTCCAATGGTGCTGTCAGGTGGTGAACTGGGAAAAACAAATTTCTTTGGTATGACTTGAGTTTGTCTAAAAAATAAATAAATCTCAGAATCACCGTGATCTGTTGAAATGTTCCAGAGTTAGGACCTCATAAAGTGACAGTGGTCATAATTGTAAAAATTGGCCTGGTCAGGAAGGTGAAAAACAGGCTTTGGGTGAAGAATTAATAACTGGCGATCAAAAGATCATATTTGGACCAAAGTATTAAAAAAAGTCAGCTCTGTCCACAGAAATAAAAAAAAAAAAAAAGTGCTACAGGTATCAGAAAATAGCGCAAATTTTTTAAACAAGCTTTGGGAAAAAAAAAAATTTCACCACTTTTATACATGTTTAGTGTCTGAAATCTTAATGAACTGGAGAATCATAATGGCAGGTCAGTTTTAGCATTTAGTTAACATGGTGTTAAAAAAAAAAAACACCCCAAAAGACAACTATGGGATTAAAATTTTGGCTTAGAAAAGTAATAAAAATTTAAAGCGTCAAGTGAGAAATTTGTCATGTTGAGGAAGGGGGTTATATAGCTCAAGAGGTGTTCTGTCTAGTTGGGATGTGGCATTCACATAGTACAGTTGTCCTGCAGTGAACAAAAAAAAGCCTAAAGGTAGAATGGAGCCCTTTTAAGCTGCAATTTCAACCACACTTAATAGATCATAAAATCCCAGCATTTACACTGTTTGCAGTCTTCTTGGAGAGGTCTTATCTACAGTAAGCACAAACAAAATTTGAATGCAAATAATGCTTTATTAACAGACCGCCATTAAATTCATCTGATGAACCTATGGATAAAGAGAAAACAATCATTGTAAATAGGAGTAAGAGCGAGAACACTACACGCAACTTTCTTAAAGTCATAATCTCCTATGGACAGACTACACTGCAATTTTGTTCAAAATAGCGTAAACACATCTGAATGCCTGGAGTGTTTTGCAGTAAAAGCCAGCAATTCTGTACTGCAGCCCTAGACTGAAACAGGTTATTAAATCACAAAAATTTAATTTTGACACATACCTGGAATTTACACTTGCTAACTCTTGTTGTGTAGAGCGTAGAGCTAGCTTTCTGAACCAACAATGATACTTCTCAATCACAATTGATCAGCTTCATCCTGGAAAACAAAATACATAAAATTGGTGAGCTTGGAAGGAAACCAAAGCAAAATTAATACATTCTTACAAGTGGGCAAAATTATATTTTGACTGTAGCCTACAGAATGGCTGTGTTCAACAGTGATTGGGCCAGTAGAGGGGGGTAAAATACAGCTATATATGCACATAAAGTGAAGAATTGAAGGCGAGAAAAAAAAAAAAAAAAAAAAAGACTTCGTAGCAAGGCATTTGCCAGTATTTTACTGGGTCATGTTAAGTAGGCAAACTGTCAGATTTCCAGAGATGGTTTGTCATTGACAAATAGCTTTAATTATACAATATCTGGTACTACTGTGCTATTTGGATGTTTCACAGGCACATCATGAACTCAAGAGGGATGTGGACATGAGCAAAAGAGTTACCTCAAAATACCGGACTAATTCCACAACTGAACTAGCCAAGAGCAGCTTTTCGGCAGGCTTCACAGGATGCACAACACTTGACTTCTCCAAGGATATTGCAGAGGCTGTATTCTAGCAGGAGATTCTCAAGGCAACAGATTTGTATGGACATTTATTCCCACCCTCTAAAGAATCTGAATTCCATATCTGTAGCGAAAGATTAGTGGTAACCCATTCTCTTAATTCACATAGGCTTTAATAACTAGTCCAATCCATGAATGCCACTTTCTTTGAAGCCTGGCTCAATATCCTTCCAGATAGATGAGCCATATGCAAGCTCACCATGACAAAGTAATTTGAAATCCTAGGCTCACGCCCAGTTAATGTCTCGGGAGAGCATACGAGTCACATCTGGAAACATTGACCTTTCTGGCAGCTATAGGTTTGCACATTCCATATCCATAGTAAATGTGCACCATACCCATGGCTGCCTTAGCAAGTGTGCCGGACAGCATTAATCAGTAAATACTGTCAGATATGTGCTGAACAGCATTTTCAGAAGCTTATTTGGTAAGGGGGATCCCAGGTTATGGCCATTTATTGGACCTCTTACCATATTTTCTTTTACTTAAATAAAAAAAAAAAAAAAAAAACAGAAACCATAGTTCTGTTCTTGCTTCCAAACTTTCATGTTGGAGATTGTGCATGCTTAGCTTCCCACAACCACAACAGCAAATTAAAAAACAAAAAAAAATGCTAAATCTTATGGGTCACAAAATTTCACAGCCGACTCCTACGAGCAGCATTAAGGCTAGTTTCACACTAGCATTCGGTAGGCCTGGGGTGAAATCCTGTTAAGCTGCACCTCTTCCTTCAGCTGCGCCTACGTCCCCCATCTTTAACATTGGGTACCCAGGCCATGCAGATGCCTCCGCATGCATAGTTTTGACCCTGCACAGACTGCAACAAAATGTAACATGTTGCATTCGACGCAGGTCAGCGCAGTGTTGAGATGCATGCGGAGGCATCCGCATGGCCTGCGTACCTAATGTTAGATAGGGGACACAGGACGCATGCATGCAGAGCTGAAGATAGAGGCACGGCAGTGGGCAGGGCTTAACGGAGGAAGAGTGATTTCATCCGCAGCCCTGCGGAACACCAATGTGAAACTAGCCTAACAAACCAGTTTTTGCACATTATCTTAGGCCAGGTTCACAATTGTGTCTGTGCGCAGCTTAGGATCCGCATGCTTCGTGCGTACATATTTTTAACATGGTGTACACCGGGACATGCGGTCGCTTGCGTATGCGTATGCATGCGTTTTGAGGTGTGTGGTGGGTCTGGAAAATGCAATATGTAGCATTTTTGAGGCGGCATGCGGGCGATTGCATCAAACACATTACTGTCTATGGGAAAGCAAGGACATTCGTACGAATGCGTTAGATACACATGCATACTTTAGACTGCGCATGTCCACAAAATTATGTCACCGCCTCCACCATGCACATAAAAAAAAAACTACCGCATAGCAAAACGCATGCACATGATGCACAGGCGTAAGCATACGTTTGCATATGATACGCTGGGCACAGAAACGCTAATGTGAACTTAGCCTTATTAATTTGGGAGGAACTGATCAAATGAAACTGGGAAGTCATATCTGGCAAATTAAATTCATACCACTGTCCTACAAAAGCAGTGAGTAAAAATAAATGGGAAACTAATGTCATAAGGCTTTTGCCGCCCAATATAAGGAGCATAAAACCAATTCCCACGTCACTTACTGTAGTTTTGTTTTTGTTATCAAAAACATGCCATTACTGTTTTCATCAGTAGGAATCCACACCCACAGATTACAAGGGCAGAAAGCCGTTAGTGATGCAAATGGTGTTATACATTTTTCCAGATTTGAGATCGGAGATCCTAGCAAGTAGAGCAGGATCCCACTTCCCTCCTTGTCTTATTGTGAAAGGATGTTATTGCGTGTTATTCCAAGCTAACACCTTGATGTTATTGAGTGACCATTAGAGCTAGAAAAGCTAGACATTTAGGTGGGCATTATGGACCCTGCTGGTCACCATCTAAAAACTTATAGAAAAATCACCACAGTCCACAATTTGTTCAAAATGTCTTGCGATAGGTACTCTAGCAATATTGGAGCATAGTCAGAATATTTCAGACTAAGTAATTATCTTACCAGTGGGCTTCAAACTGACCCAGATACTTTAACTATGCTAAAAGGAGAGCCACAACCTCAAATGAATGTTTTAAAATAAAGTGTCCTGTGCAGAGATATCTTCTAAATGTGTCACTGCTGTGTCCCGGGTAGTGACTGACAGTACAACAGGTTAGATCATACAACGGCTCCTCTAAACAGATGTTACAGCATGGGATCACAGCTCATTCTGTGACGTAAAGCATTTTACTACCAGTTTTTTAAAAAAAGTTTTACCTCCCATAAATCAGCTGTGAGTGATCCCCTGCTGTACTGTCTGTATACAATTGCTTCCTCCCCTGCCCAGGAGCTGTGGTATGATCAGACTGTTACTGTACAGTCAGCCAGCCATTACACAGTACATAGCAGGGGCTCATTTTTAAAATTCTCAGTTAATTTGTTTTAAACACATCTAATTGTGGAACTTTATATTCCAATATTCTATTGATTAAAATGAACTTTGTGGGAAAACCTCTAAAAAGGAGTGGTTTACTACTAGAACAACCCCTTATACTCCACGTTAGGCTTGGGGGAGGAGAGACTTACTCTCTGGTGCCAGCACCATTCAACCCCAGGTCACTAGTGCGGTGGTTGCCACAAGTGACCTGCCAGAGCCCAATATGAACTGGTGTCACTGTCCCCTGCCTCCAGACAAATTGACCATTAAGAGGAAGTCAGACCAGCTGCAGCGTGGACTTAATGTTCAATTTGTCTGAATGTTGGGGACAGTGCTGCCAGTGCTGACTGGGCTCTAGAGCAAAAGCACAAGAGCCCCAGGAAGAGCGAGTGCCGTCAGCATGGGAACTGCACTGGCATTTTTTTTAATGGGGCCGAACATTTAATTACCGTAATAAGAGGCTGTCCTAATAATGGACAATCCCTTTAACAGTTGTAAACTTCACTGAATCTTTTTGTCAATAAAGAAATCAGTTCAGCAATCTCCGATATAATTGTTTTATCATGCTTCCTGGATTCTGAATAAAGGAAATATACAATGTTAGGGTCCCTTAGACCCTGTTCACATCAACTTCTAGTTTAACTTGATCTGGGCCATGCATGGGGTATGAGGAGTTGTCCAAGTAGTGGACATAGTAATTTGAATTCTCAACCAAGAGGAGATTGGCAGAGCAAAGTGAAGCTTAGTTGTTGGAAATTTCAGCCCATACAAAAGTGCCAATCAAGGAACATTACAGTAAATCACTTCACATGCAGGCAAAATCTCTTAAAGGGGTCTCAAGTGATGAGGAATTTATATACATTTTTTCCTTTTTCATTTCCCCAATACAGTTACTTAGATCAGTTTCTTTAGTGATGCAGCCACTATTGAAATGGGTTTCACCTTGTTACACTGATTGAACAATGTCCAATAATGTTAGGCAAGTGGGAAGTTCTGCCCTCTAATATGTAGGAAGATTTACTCAACTAACTTTGTTAAAGACTAGGTGTTGAGGGTCATTCAAACTTCTGTGTGCCTTGTCTGTCTAAACAATGTAAGAATAAAAAAAAAAAACTCCATACAACTAGAATGCAATAGCAGCCACACAACCTAATTGGATGACCTCTACTTAATCAGTGTTGTGCAGAATGTAAATGTCAAGAGCAGCATTTCTTTTCAGATGGTCTTTTAATAGGCTTCGTGAAGCCAAATGAAAGTAAAAATACAATTTAGCCAATTACAATATTTGTATTTTTCAGTAAAAAACAATAACAAACATTCAAGAATTTCTTGTGATATTAAGAAATTAGATTGCTTTAGGTATAGCAAGAAGGTACAGCCAATATTTACAGTGCACCTTGACTGTACCCTATTTGTTATACTAAAGGATTCTTTCAGAGTCATGCGCTTAAAGAGGTTGTCCATTACACTGTGTAGTGGGCAGATACCTTGTATTTCCCGTTGTGCCTGTAAGCAGTGACATTTCTGTCCACACATTCCCATTACAAGGCCCAAGGCTGCAGTTGCCTTTGATGTCACATGATGGGATGAGCAGCGATAGCGCCGTTCACCTGCACATTCGGAAATGCAAGGCATTTGAGAAAAGCCTTATAAAAAAAAAAAAAAAAACCCTATCTGCCCTCTACACAGTAGACAGCCTAAAAATTTTTTTTAGTTAGTCCCGGGGTTTAAGTCCCCCTTGATATAATGTTATCAAATAGATCATGGAACAGAATAGAGTGTGTACATTAACAATTCTGCTAATAGCTATACTCTGGGCAGGGACCACTAGGTCACTGAGGCATGGGTCTGCCAATTTAAAACAGCAACAAGGAGCTCCCACCTGAGCACTTCAATAGAACAGCAAAATCATAACATTAGAACCAAGGCAAGTCTTAATGTTACAACTTAAAAAAATTACACTGTTCCATGTACTACCAGTGAGGCTGTAAGGATAATTGAACAAATTTATATAAAAGTGAACACATTTAGATTGACTACACATTAACTGTTATGCGAAGCTCCAAAAATCTTTATAAATACAGCCACTGGAAGGAGGATCTTGAGTCAGGAGTTTTAGTCGTGTGTAGCTGAGGACAAGAAGCAGGCACAGTTGTAAAGTCACTTGAAGCACATGTCAGAACATTACACCAACCCCACACTAGATAGCTAATCCCAACTCCCATATAGAATGATTACTACAGCACCAGGATCCAAGGGGTAACGTTTCTCCTTGCAGAGTGACATGTTAAACATGCTGAGATGAGGAGACTAAGCCGCAATGCTCCTTTGGGAAATCCAAGGATCCTGGTCAGACACCTTTCACAGTTTGCATTGACTAGGTGCAGTACACCCCGAAAGTCTGCAAATTGAGATTCTGGTTTTGGCTTTTATCCAAGTCATGCGACAAAGCTTGTTAAAGGGTTCACATTGACTTTTAGGATTACTACTTCCTCCTAAAGGTGACACTAGACTTCTAGTACTCTTACTCTCTGAAGAGAATTTGCATACTACAGCACCATGAAGTATCAAGTTTCAGGAAGCCCCATGAAGCAAGGATTCAGGACATTTAGCCTTTCTTGATGTTAAAGGGAACCTTTCACCAGGTTTGGCAGATAAGAAATATAGCTATCAACTTTCAGGGCTGATATACAGCATTATAGAATACTGTATTATCTGCCCCACCCAACCTGCAAGAAAAATTAATTTTACTCCCTGTGTGGTGGCCCGATGGGCATAGCTGGTCTTGGTCCAGCACCTCCCATCTTACGATCCCCGTCCCGCTTTCTTTGTGTGGATGACGCATCCCTACGTCATCCAGTCTCCTTGGCACAGCGATCCTGCCCAGGCGTACTTCTCTGCCCTGTCAATGGCACAGTAAGGTACTGCAGTGCGCATGTGCCAGGACTCTGACTTTCCCAGCGCCTGCGCACTGAAGTATTTTGATCTGCCCTCAACAGGGCAGAGAAGTGCGCTTTTGCAGGAGCACGGAGCTTAGGAGACATGTCATCCACACAAAGCAAACAGGAGGGCGGCACCAGACCCAAGAGCAGCGACACCCACTCAGACCGGACCACCCCACAGGCGAGTATAATAAAAATGATATTTCTTCTCTTGCAGGTTGGGGACAGAATTGATGTATACCAGCCCTGAAAGGTGATAGTCGTATCTCTTATCAGCCAAACCTGGTGACCGGTTCCCTTTAAGCCATACCCAGACTCTTTAGCCTAGTTAGTTACTTACCATAGCTGTCATAGCCATCTCTGTAGGAACCTCCTGATCTGTCACCATATCCCCCTTGACTCCTTCCACTATAAAGAAAAAATATATATGTTACTATGCTGTGAAGGAAAAATATAATTGTAAGGCACACTAATATCGGTAAAATAGCAAGTTAGGATTGCATCCAAACACCTGTCCAAAGCATATAACATCTGCCCACTCTTGTTGCAGGAACCCAACCATGAGGGGGGGGGAGGTGTCTACTGGGATAATACAGATAGGGGTATCAGACATTGTAGTTCTGCTCCTGGACCCTTAACAGGCAGAATACTTCCTGTTGACTTTATGGGGAGGGGACAGCCATTTGAAATGCAAGACCACAAGTTAACCCATCATCTAGTCACAAGCAGCAACTTTTAAATGGGCCAATCTAGGTCATCCTGGCAGTATGAGCCTATTGTCAGGACTAAAAAGCTGGGTGGCACAAAATAAGTTAACATCTAGAGGATGCCTAAAATGCAGGTGTGACCCATAACCAATTACTCCTTCTTTCAAGGATAAGATAAATGTTATAAAATGGAGAAATTACTATGGATGGAAACAGTCTTATTTTTTCCTTTTTATAACCTATTGCAAGCAGTGTATAATTTTGATATATTAAAATTAAAAATCATTTACAAGTTTTATCCATATATGCTCTAAGGCAGGGGTCCCCAACCTGTAGCTCGGGAGCAACATATGGCTCGCGACTGCCTGCCAACTTGGTGCATTAGTACCAGGTGTAAATAACTATTAAGAGCAGATCTCTAAGGCTAGGTCACATTGCATTAACAGCAGCCCGTTCAACACATGCGTTAACGGGCTGCTGTTTATGCAAGTGCCGATATGCCATATCGCTAGTGCAGATAGATAGAGCATCTGCTAGCTCTGCGCTAGCAGTGACGGACCCGGAAACGCTGCATCCCACGTCCCAGGGTCCGTCACTCAATGACAGCACATGGCTAGCGCACGCCCATTGTGGGCGTGCGCCAGCAATGCGCCTGAAATAGAGCTAAATGGCAGCGTTAACAGACTGCATGTTACGCCACGGTGTAACGCAGTCCGTCTTAACGGACTGCTAAAACGCAATCTGAACTCAGCCTAAATGACTTGTGTCTACCCCTTTACACAAGAGATCTAAAAGGGGGTGCAATAGGAAACCATGGAGCTTGGCATACTGCCTTGGTGTGATTTCAGAGCAAAAGCTTGGGATGTTATACCTTAAATGGAGGCTTTGTGTCACTACTGTGAGTGAGGAAGGAGCTGGTTGTGGCTCACGACCCTCTCGCAGAGCTGAATGCGGCTCTCAAGGTCAGAAAGGTTGAGGACCTCTGCTCTAAGGAATCCATAGCCTTTGACAGTAGTATTTTGGAGACTACTTCATCTGTTTGAGTGGTGGCAGCAGAGTTAAGAAATTGGGGTGTGCCAAATGTGTCAAGGTGTGATTTATGCTCACTTTATAGCATAAAACATGTTTAGAGCTGGGTTGAGGGGAGAAAATTTAACCCTTACAGAGGCACCCCACAACACATGTGGAGAAGTGTATGCAACATACAGTTTATCAGTTTAATGCTCATATTACCTTCCATAATAATCTCTAGATCCACCGCTTCCACCATAACCACTCCTGCTGTCAAAACGGCTGCTTCCATAGCCCCGGTCTCCACCACCTATAAGGCAAGAGCAGTGTTAGTGCTATGCAGTTCTAAAAATTCAGACAAGTTTATCTTGTGCCCATTTTTACAGTTTGATTTTCAAAGCTTCATCTAAGTGCTCAGGGAAAACCCAACAGCCACAGCAACTAGAACAAAGTACTAGAGCATGCTGAAGAAACTGCATCAGCACTTGATCATGCTTGGATAACACCTTATCTGAGCACACTTGTTCATCACTAAAGGTACCTTCACACTGAACTTCTTAACGATAACATCAGCGATCCGTGACGTTGCAGCGTCCTGGATAGCGATATCGTTGTGTTTGACACGCAGCAGCGATCAGGATCCTGCTGTGACATCGTTGGTCGGAGCTAGAAGGCCAGCACCTTATTTCGTCGCTGGATCACCCGCTGACATCGCTGAATCTGTTTGTTTGACGCTGATTCAGCGATGTCTTCACTGGTAACCAGGGTAAACATCGGGTTACTAAGCGCAGGGCCGCGCTTAGTAACCCGATATTTACCCTGGTTACCATTGTAAATGTAAAAAACAAACACTACATACTTACATTCCGGCGTCTGTCACGTCCCCCGGCGTCCGCTTCCCTGCACTGTCAGCGCCGGCCGTAAAGCAGAGCGGTGACGTCACCGCTCTGCTTTACGGCCGGCGCTTACACAGTGCAGGGAAGCGGACGCCGGGGAATGCGACAGACACCGGAATGTAAGTATGTAGTGTTTTTTTTTTTTTTTAAATTTACACTGGTAACCAGGGTAAACATCGGGTTACTAAGCGTGGCCCTGCGTTACCTGGTGACTTCAGCATCGTTGGTCGCTGGAGAGCTGTCTGTGTGACAGCTCTCCAGCGACCACACAACGACGAAACAGCGACGCTGCAGCGATCGGCATCGTTGTCTATATCGCTGCAGCGTCGCTTAATGTGACGGTACCTTAAGACATCTGAATAGTGTCCCTTTTAAGTTGTAGACTATGAAAAAAAAAAAGTTACGTACCACGTCCTCTGCCACGGTAAAATCCTCGTCCTCCAGAGGATCCTCCCCTGTAACCTCCACGCCTATCACCTGAGGACTTGCCAGCTTGATCAACACGGATCTGTCTACCGTCAACAGACTGAAACAATGGAGAATTAAGAGTTATGTTTGACAAGTTATACCATCTATCCAAATTTACATCCATTTGCTTGCCCAACTAGTTTCCATGCTATATTGTTACTTAAATGGAACCGAACAAATAAAAAATTTTAACCATTTTTATAGTTTTATTTTGAATGGGGCTGATTTAAGCATTTTTTTTATTTTTTCACTTTTGCCATGCTTCAATAGCCTCCATGGGAGGCTAGTAGCTGGCATAGCCTGATCAGCTCTGCTACATAGAGGTGAAGCTCAGATCGCTCCTATGTAGCTGAATTACAGCATTGCTATGAGCTCCTGACCACAGGGTGTCACTCACAGCAATCTGACATCAACCAGAGGTTTTCAGAGGCCTCTGGTTGTTATGTCGACGCATCGCTGACCCCCTATCATGTGACGGGAGTCAGCAATGCGAGCACTTCCAGCCCAATGCCCGAAAGAGCTAGTTAAATGCCGCTGTCAGAGTTTAACCGCGACATTTAATTAAAGGCAGATCGTGACTCCGCTGTGCCTACTGTGGGCACATGTCCGCTGTTTTGAATAGCGGACATGTCCCGGCTTTGATGCAGGCTCACCACTGGAGCCTGCATCAAAGCAGGGGTTCTGTCCTCGAATGTACTATTCTGTCCGGGGACAAAAGGGGATGTCCGGTCAAAAATAGTGCAGACTTGAATCCCACCTCTCCAGCACACAAATGGTGCGCTGTGAGGATTTGCCAGTTTCAGACCCAGTTATACATACCCCCTGGCCAGTGGAACAGCCTCGTTTTCCTTCTTGTGACAAATCCCCTTTAATGCAGACCAGTCATCAGCATTTTGCCAAGTATACTTAACCCCTTTCTGACCTCGGACGGGATAGTACGTCCGAGGTCAGAACCCCTGCTTTGATGCAGGGCTCCGGCAGCAAGCCCGCATCAAAGCCAGGACATGTCAGCTGTTTTGAACAGCTGACATGTGCCCACAATAGCGGCGGGTGAAATCACGATTCACCCATCACCATTAACTAGTTAAATGCCGCTGTCTTTAACGCAGACAGCGGCATTTAACCGGCGCTTCCGGCCGGAAATGAGCACATCGCCGACCCAGTCACATGATCGGGGGTCAGCGATGCTTCTGCAGAATAACCATAGAGGTCCTTGAGACCTCTCTGGTTACTTATCGCCAGTAGCTGTGAGCGCCACCCTGTGGTCGGTGCTCATGGCACACCTGCATTTCTGCTGCATAGCAGCGATCTGATTGCTATGTATGTAGCAGAGGTGATCGAGTTGTGCCAGCTTCTAGCCTCCCATATTATGAAAAATGGAGCAATTTTTTTATTTTAGCAAAGTTTGGAATTTTTTTTTCACCACTTAGATAAAAAAAAAAATAACCTAGTCATGTTAGGCGTCTATGAACTCGCACTAACCTGGAGAATCATAATGGCAGGTCAGTTTTAGCATTTAGTGAACCTAGCAAAAAAGCCAAACAAAACAAGTGTGGAACTGCACTTTTTTTTGCAATTTCACCGCACTTGGAATTTTTTTCCCCGTTTTCTAGTACATGACATGCTAAAACCAGATATGTCGTTCAAAAGTACAACTTGTTTCACAAAAAAATAAGCCCTCACATGGCCATATTGACGGAAAAATAAAAAAAAAAAGTTATGGCTCTGGGAATGAGGGGAGCGAAAAACGAACACGGAAAAATGCCAAGGTCATGAAGGGGTTAAGGCAGTGTCCGTTTGGTGCTGTTACATGGAATTAAAATGATACCTGGGTTGAAGAAATCCATCTTGTGGTTCTTTTTTTGTTTAATCTATGTTTGCAGTTTAGAGTTAGAGATTCTTTTGCTCCAGCCTCAAGCAATCTGGCTTAAATGACAGGTCATTGCACCTTCAGTGACCTGCCTCCCATTTTTAAATACTGTGCTTATGCAGTTAACATTGTAGTCCTTAAAGGGGTTGTTCACTTCTAGGACAAACCTCTTATTAAACTAGACGTTATGGCCTGATAAAGCCTATACTCAATTCATGTGCTAGCTGTGTTCCAGTGGCATCAGCACTCGGTCACAGGGCTGTGATGCGGTTAATGATGTGACGCCCAGTCACGACTGGCTTCACTGTCTCCGCCTTGGGACAAATCGCACAAGAGGAAGCCAGGGCTACAGTTGCTCCCAGACTTAATTTCATGTTTGTCCAAACGCAGAGACTGATTTGCCAGCACTGAGTGGGCACATGTTTCCTCTGCAGGACATGACAGGCCCATGACCGCAATCAGTGACATGGAAAGCAAGTACAGGCTTTATTATGTTATCGGGGTATAACATTTAGTTTAAGAAGGGGTTGTCCTAGTAGCGGACACTCTTTAAATTTAACTCCAGCAAAACTGTAGCGGCACATGCGCAGTAGCATCTATTGCCAAGCTATAGATGCTACTGCACAGACACCATTTTGCTGGTGTTTACATAAAAACTTTAAAGCGAACCAGTCACCAGGTTTGGCCACCACCTTTATAGAGTGCTGTAGATAAGCCATGAAAGGCAGTGGCTTTATATTGGCCAAACCTGGTGACAGGTTCCCTTTACGGTCATAAATATTAACTGCGCAAGCATAGTATTTAAGATGGGAGGCTGGTCGCTGGATGCTCAGTGACCCACCATTTAAGCCCAAAATGAGGCCACATCAGGAAAAAAAAAAAAATTCCACCCACCACCTCTAACTGAAAACTTAACAATGATTACACAAAAACCACAAGACGCATTTCTTCACCACAGGTAGAAATCAGTGTTAGGCCACGTTCAGTATTTGACATCAGTATCTGCAAGACCAAAATCAGGAGTGGAACAATCAGGTAAGACGTGTAACAAACACCACTAGAGACGAGTGAATTTGATCAATTAGGGCTTATTTGGCAAGCTGTAACGCTTACCAAATAAGCTGCCGAGGTAACCCAGCTTCCTGGATCGCTCTGGCTGATCAGCTGCATGTGTCGCGACAGTCACAACACATGCATGGAGAGTGTTTGTTGGACTATCCATGCATGTGGTGTGACTGTCACACAGCTGCGACACATGCAGCACCAAAAAGCTGGAGTGATCGAGGAAGCCAGGTTCACTCTGCAGCTTATTCAGTAAGCAATATAGCTTACCATTCCATTACCGTTTGTTGTACTAGGAGAAACATTTGCATAACTTGTCTGACCAGTTTAAAGCTGTATTTTCACCAGAGGGAAAATACAGAGATTGGATTTTTATGCACCTCAGCATGATCTCAAATTTTAATTAAAGTCATGTAGCCATAAGTCTTGAGTTTTTGTACAAAGGCGGCAGATATCCCAATGGCATTTCCATAGACAACCAAGGAAATAACTGTTGAAAGCGTACAGAAGAGATCCTGCACTCAAGCTTAGAGGAAATTCCAGCAGTGGGACCCCAAGTGTTTTCACATTAAAGGGGTTCATCCAGTCTAAAATAAAGTCTGTGTGATTGCAGACTTATAAAATAACCAATACATGCACTGACACGTTGCCACTTGAGTCAAGAACAGCAATGATGTGTTATGCCTACTCCCAGGCAGAGTTATTGTATGGGGCGAGGCTGCTTCCTGTCTAGCGACAGACATCCAGTGAGCTGCACATTAGAAAAAGGGTTTTGCTCGGGCATATGAATATTGCATACATCACCGCTGTATGCTCAGTGTGTGTTTGGTGGGGATTCACAAGTCTGCAGTCACATTAACTGCAGACTTCATTTAAGACCGGACAAAGCACTGAAGTCTACTTGTGGATAATAAGTGTAAGTCTTCTGCATGATAAATTGCAAACAAATCTCACCTTTCCATTCATTGCTTCCATGGCATCTTTTGCATCTTCTGGATTTTCAAATGTAACAAACCCAAAGCCCCTAGATCTCTTGGTCTCACGGTCCTTCACAACCACCACTAGAGAAAAGAAAAATGAGTATTTGACTAATCATAGGAAATAGAAATATCAGATTAGACAACAAACAAAATAAAGGGTTATTAGCATATTCCCATCTCAGGCATGATCAGAAGTAACCCTTCATGTGCAGAGTAGCATGACCATGCAATCTACGAATATTTACACTATTTTACATTTATTTTATTGTACAGGAAATCTTGAAAAACTGATAGTTTGACATTTGATGACTACGGATCTTGCCAAGTTTAACTCTACTATGTCCTAGTGTCATCACATGGGGACAAAGCCACACTACAGCCCCATGCTCTAGCAGTTAAAGGGGGTTTGTTAACTGCAAGCAGCAGTCACCTAACTTGTTCTCAATCTTCCTTCAGAGAGCTGTGGTTTTACTGAAAGGGTGGCGAGGAATTCAAGTAGTTGGGAAGTTACACTGAACTGCTCGGCCACACCCAAGCTGCATATGTGCTTACGTGCTTGGCTTGAGGAGTCGTTTTGTGCTTTCAGACTCCTTTTGAATTAGAGACAACTAGAAGCCAACACCGAGCCATCTCCAGGTGCAATTAGAACACGAGCAATATGAAATGGAGTCCAAGGCAGCAAATAGCACATGTATACGTCTGCTAATGAGAGGCTACTTGCCTGCTCAGCTCCAGATATCAGAGGTGCTCAGTGAGACTGCAGGTCTGTACAGTGGCACATAATCATGGTCCAGGTCAGAAGACACGGAAGCCGGAGGATGAGCCTCTCAGACTAATCCACACCAAGTGCTCGCCTGACTAATATACACCACCGATTATACAGTATCACTGGCAGCATTCAGGGCGGGGGCACTAGAAAGCCACATTATCACTGGTTACCAAGGGAAAAACCTGCTCTCACGGTCCCCTTAACCTTATAGTTAGTGGTGCTACAAGGGAGGAATGGGGTGACCATTGTAAAATGCAAAAAAAAAAAAAAAAAGAAAAAAAAAAAAAAAAAAAGGGGGCTTTCAGTGCATCGTGCTCAGGAACTGCGGGGGTCCAAGCAGTCACCTAGCCTGGACATAGTAGACCCCTTCCCATTGTAGGTATTCCTATAAGGCATGCATGCTTGAGTATACACGTGTTACACACAGACCCCATATTGTAGAGGTAGTCGGAGGGGTAAACACCAGTCGGCTAATACAGGCCCTCTGTGCCAGGGCGGCCCCTGTGGGGGGAAGGGAAGCACATGGCCGCGCCATTACTCACCCTCAGCCACCGGGCCGTACTTGCCGAACACCTGCTCCAAGCTCTGTTCGTCTGTATCAAAGCTCAGACCGCCGATAAAAAGCTTTCCTTCGTCTGAAGACATGATGACGAGCTCTAGGGGGAAACACAACAGTCAGGGTTACGCAGCTGAAGACTACAAAATGGCGGCCGCGAAGCAGCGCCAAAAGCATGCACCAACGGCTCTCAAAATGGCGCCACCGAACAGGAAGTGGGGAAAGACAAAGAGCACACGGGAGCCACGCTCACCAGCACAGGCGAGTCAGACAGAAAAGGGTCCTCGCATGGAGAGCGCCACAATACCCGCTAACCGGACGAGAGCGCGTGTGGGAGAAAGGTGCTGCCAGCCCCGCCCGCGTTTTCTTACCTTAAGTTATCAGGACGACACGGCAGAAACAGATCCAGCAATTCGAAGAACGCAATCACGCCCGCCTCGCTCTTATATACCACAGATGGCCCCTCCCTCCTCATGAATTATGCAACATGCGGACTGTACCAGTTGTACCACGGCACGGGGGTGCTAGTTCTTGAGTGTATCTGCTAAACCTATGCAGCGCAGAATTGGCTGGTGGTCATTGTATTAAAAAATAAAAGAAGCATGTGCAAGAAGGCTGCTGTGCGAGCTACATTTCCACTAAAACTACTGCTTCCTTCTATAGTATATAGTATAGTCCTACAGGAACAGTGGGAGTGACTCATGACGTCAGGCGTGATTGACTGCTGGGGAGAGGGGCTTTGTCCGCCATTACAGGTCGTGTTGGCGCCATTTTAGATTCGGGGGTTGAGAATAGATCACTGAACTGAAGTAGTTTCTTTGTGACATGATTGCTCCGAGTTTCCGGGCGTTATAGAGCTGATAGGAGAAATCGCCCTGTCACATATGAAGTAATGGCCGTGGTGTGTGGTCAGTGCCTTCTATCGATAGCGTCTATCGCGGCGTGGTCTCACAGTGGCGGCCGCATGGAGAGTCGTGTGTAGCTAGTGCTGGGGACCGCTGCCATCTCAAGGTGAAGGGCTCAGTGCTCTCTAGCGGCCATGTCATGCTGGTGAGAGGCCCAGTGCTCTCTGTAGCGGCCATGTCCGGCTGGTGGGAGGCCCAGTGCCCTCTTTAGCGGCCATGTCCGGCTGGTGGGAGGCCCAGTGCTCTCTGTAGCGGCCATGTCCGGCTGGTGGGAGGCCCAGTGCTCTCTGTAGCAGCCATGTCCTGCTGGTGGGAGGCCCAGTGCTCTCTGTAGCGGCCATGTCCTGCTGGAGAGGCTGGTGGGAGGCCCAGTGCCCTCTGTAGCGGCCATGTCCTGCTGGAGAGGCTGGTGGGAGGCCCAGTGCCCTCTTTAGCGGCCATGTCCGGCTGGTGGGAGGCCCAGTGCTCTCTGTAGCGGCCATGTCCTGGTGGGAGGCCCAGTGCTCTCTGTAGCGGCCATGTCCGGCTGGTGGGAGGCCCAGTGCCCTCTGTAGCGGCCATGTCCTGCTGGAGAGGCTGGTGGGAGGCCCAGTGCCCTCTGTAGCGGCCATGTCATGCTGGAGAGGCTGGTGGGAGGCCCAGTGCCCTCTGTAGCGGCCATGTCATGCTGGAGAGGCTGGTGGGAGGCCCAGTGCCCTCTGTAGCGGCCATGTCCTGCTGGAGAGGCTGGTGGGAGGCCCAGTGCCCTCTGTAGCGGCCATGTCCGGCTGGTGGGAGGCCCAGTGCTCTCTGTAGCGGCCATGTCATGCTGGAGAGGCTGGTGGGAGGCCCAGTGCTCTCTGTAGCGGCCATGTCATGCTGGAGAGGCTGGTGGGAGGCCCAGTGCTCTCTGTAGCGGCCATGTCATGCTGGAGAGGCAGCTGGGAGGCCCAGTGCTCTCTGTAGCGGCCATGTCATGCTGGAGAGGCTGGTGGGAGGCCCAGTGCTGTCTGTAGCGGCCATGTCATGCTGGAGAGGCTGGTGGGAGGCCCAGTGCCCTCTGTAGTGGCCATGTCATGCTGGAGAGGCTGGTGGGAGGCCCAGTGCTCTCTGTAGCGGCCATGTCATGCTGGAGAGGCTGGTGGGAGGCCCAGTGCTCTCTGAAGGGGCCATGTCATGCTGGAGAGGCTGGTGGGAGGCCCAGTGCCCTCTGTAGTGGCCATGTCATACTGGAGAGGCTGGTGGGAGGCCCAGTGCTCTCTGTAGCGGCCATGTCATGCTGGAGAGGCCCAGTGCTCTCTGAAGGGGCCATGTCATGCTGGAGAGGCTGGTGGGAGGCCCAGTGCTGTCTGTAGCGGCCATGTCATGCTGGAGAGGTTGGTGGGAGGCCCAGTGCTCTCTGTAGCGGCCATGTCATGCTGGAGAGGCTGGTGGGAGGCCCAGTGCCCTCTGTAGCGGCCATGTCCGGCTGGTGGGAGGCCCAGTGCTCTCTGTAGCGGCCATGTCCTGGTGGGAGGCCCAGTGCTCTCTGTAGCGGCCATGTCATGCTGGAGAGGCTGGTGGGAGGCCCAGTGCTGTCTGTAGCGGCCATGTCCTGCTGGAGAGGCTGGTGGGAGGCCCAGTGCTCTCTGAAGGGGCCATGTCATGCTGGAGAGGCTGCTGGGAGGCCCAGTGCTCTCTGTAGCGGCCATGTCATGCTGGAGAGGCTGGTGGGAGGCCCAGTGCTGTCTGTAGCGGCCATGTCATGCTGGAGAGGCTGGTGGGAGGCCCAGTGCCCTCTGTAGTGGCCATGTCATACTGAAGAGGCTGGTGGGAGGCCCAGTGCTCTCTGTAGCGGCCATGTCATGCTGGAGAGGCCCAGTGCTCTCTGAAGGGGCCATGTCATGCTGGAGAGGCTGGTGGGAGGCCCAGTGCTGTCTGTAGCGGCCATGTCATGCTGGAGAGGCTGGTGGGAGGCCCAGTGCTCTCTGTAGCGGCCATGTCATGCTGGAGAGGCTGGTGGGAGGCCCAGTGCTGTCTGTAGCGGCCATGTCATGCTGGAGAGGCTGGTGGGAGGCCCAGTGCTCTCTGTAGCGGCCATGTCATGCTGGAGAGGCTGGTGGGAGGCCCAGTGCTGTCTGTAGCGGCCATGTCATGCTGGAGAGGCTGGTGGGAGGCCCAGTGCTCTCTGTAGCAGCCATGTCATGCTGGGCAGCCTGGTGAAAGGCCCAGTGCTCTCTGTAGCGGCCATGTCCTGCTTGTGGGAGGGTCAGTGCTCTCTGTAGCAGCCATGTCATGCTGGTGAGAGTCCGAGTGCTCTCTGTAGCGGCCATGTCCGGCTGGTGAGAGGCCCAGTGCTCTCTGTAACAGCCATGTCCAGCTGGTGGGAGGCTCAGTGCTCTCTGTAGCGGCCATGTCATGCTGGTGAGAGTCCCGGTGCTCTCTGTAGTGGCCATGTCATGCTGGAGAGGCTGGTGGGAGGCCCAGTGCCCTCTGTAGCGGCCATGTCATGCTGGAGAGGCCCAGTGCTCTCTGTAGGGGCCATGTCATGCTGGAGAGGCTGATGGGAGGCCCAGTGCTCTCTGTAGCAGCCATATCATGCTGGAGAGGCCCAGTGCTCTCTGTAACGGCCATGTCCGGCTGGTGGGAGGCCCAGTGCTCTCTGTAGCGGCCATGTCATGCTGGAGAGGCTGGTGAGAGTCCCTGTGCTCTCTGTACCGTCCATGTCATGCTGGAGAGGCTGGTGGGATGCCAGACAGGCGGCCCAGTGCTCTCTGTAGGGGCCATGTCATGCTGGAGAGGCTGGTGAGAGTCCCAGTGCTCTCTGTACCGTCCATGTCATGCTGGAGAGGCTGGTGGGATGCCAGACAGGCGGCCCAGTGCTCTCTGTAAGGGCCATGTCATGCTGGCGGGAGGCCAGGCAGGAGGCTCAGTGCTCTCTATAGGGGCATGTCATGCTGGTGGGAGGCCCAGTGCACACTTCGTGAGAGGTCCTGCACAGGCAGAAAGTGCTGTTGGTAGCAGCTGTTTATGATGTGCGGGCAGTAGGCAAGTAACGCCATCAATGGGGTCACTGTGACATTTTGTTGGCTCTCTGCTGTGAGCTGGTTGGTCTCTCTGCTAAACCACCTTTTTTTGTGTGAAAAAGGGAAATACCGCCTGGAGAGAGGTGTGTGTATACACTCACACTCCGCACACTGATTAATGGATAGACTAAACACATACCGTACGTAGCAGTTCTTCTATATAAAAAAAGTAAAGTATAAACCCATCGTATAGTAAATTATATCTAGTTGCTAGGTGAACAATTTAGGGATGTAGGAAAATTTGAAAAAAAACAGAACCTCGAACTTATGGTCTAATAGGGAAACAAAGATCAATTAATGTTTCATATAAAATATACCTTTACTGAGCAAAAAATTGGGAAACTAGCACTACAACAAAAAAATGTGCCCGCACTTGGAATATACAGTGCCTTGCAAAAGTATTCGGCTCTCTGGAACTTTTTCAATCTTTTCCCACATATCCACAGATTCTTGATTGGATTGAGGTCTGGACTTTGACTTGGCCATTCTAAAGGTACCTTCACACTAAACGACTTTGCAACGATAACGATAGCGATCCGTGACGTTGCAGCGTCCTGGATAGCGATATCGTTGTGTTTGACACGCAGCAGAGATCTGGATCCTGCTGTGATATCGCTGGTCGTTGCTGAAAGTTCAGAACTTTATTTGGTCGTCAGATCGGTGTGTATCGTGTTTGACAGCAAAAGCAACGATGGCAGCAATGTTTTACAATGGTAACCAGGGTAAATATCGAGTTACTAAGCGCAGGGCCGCGCTTAGTAACCCGATATTTACCCTGGTTACCATTGTAAAAGTAAAAAAAAAACAAACAGTACATACTCACCTTCTGCTGTCTGTCACACGTCCCTCGCTGTCTGCTTCCCGCACTGACTGTGAGCGCCGGCCGTAAAGTAAAAGCAGAGCACAGCGGTGACGTCACCGCTGTGCTGTGCTTTACGGCCGGCACTCGCAGTCAGTGCGGGAAGCAGACAGCGAGGGACGTGTGACAGACACCGGAATGTGAGTGTGTACTGTTTGTTTGTTTTTTTACATTATACCTTGAGAAAGAGGGTCGGTACCCTCGAAACGCGTCGGGATTGGCCCTTGTGAGTGTCCGTCATACGGACTGGTGACGTCACCTAGTAGCCACACCCCCCACTCACCACGCTACTGCACGGCGGCGGTATCGGCCGTAGCTGCCTGCCGGGAACTACAGCGGCGAGACTAGTGGGGCTCTAGCACTACGGGAGGACGCTCCCTGGCTGGTAGTGCATTGCTAATGCTGCTGCACTGCGTGGATCATAGATCTTTCAAGACTGTAGAGGACGGTCTGCAGCAGCCCAGTGTCCCGAGTGGACACGTCAGTTCATAACAGCGAGGTAGGTGACTGAGATTCATTCGTAGTCACAGTTCCTCCTGCTAGCGCGGCACCTATTTGTTGATTTTTATTTTTTGATTTTTTTCATTGGTTGGCAGGGTTGCACACTACGTGCCAAGGTGCCTGCGGCTGGAGTTTCGGGCCAGAACTTAGCGCCAGTGTGTTACTTTACAGTGTTAAATATATATTATAGTCATGTTAGACTTGGTATAATCACAGAAAGCACCAATAGAAGAACCAAAAAAAAGGTTCCAGAAGAATTCATGTATCAAGAGTGATACCTGCTGTCTACAGAGGGGAAATTCTAAGTGATAACACAAGGCAAAAATATATATATATATATATATATATAATATAAATAAATGGAGTTCATAAAAAAAATGTGTATAGGGGGAATTAACAAGGCAGGGTTATGCCAGCGATTGCCCTGCAGCAGCAGTATTACAAAAAGGAAGAAAAAAAAAAGCACAATCCAAACAGGTGGATGCACAAAGCCAATAGCATTTTTTTTTATGAACTCCATTTATTAGTGTATATATATTTACGTTGTGTTATCACTTAGAATTTTCCGATCTGTACAGACCGCAGGTATTTTACCCTTCGCCACGACAGCACCCCACATGAGAGAGGGATCCGCCCATAGGAACAGGAAACCTACAGAATAAAAGGAGGCGGTCCCCTCTCCGCCTCAGTTTAGGTTTCCTGTTTCTATGGGAATCCGAAGTACCTGCAGTTTAAGAGGATTCCTGGGCCATGCACCCGCCTGCGTCGGTGTCCGTGGGAACGGCAGGGGCTGCAGTTCCAGAGGCAGCGGCGGGGGAGCCACTGTTTGCAGCCTCCCCCCTCGTCTGGTCAGTCGCCATGGTCCGGGTCCGGTCACCGCTGGTCCGCCCGGCTCCATGAGGACACGCGCGCTCAGCGGCCGGCTTCTTATCCAGCAGCCGCCGCATAGTGAGGAGGAGCGGCGCGTCTAAGGCTACTTTCACACTAGCGTTAACTGCATTCCGTCACAATGCGTCGTTTTGCCGAAAAAACGCATCCTGCAAAAGTGTTTGCAGGATGCGTTTTTTCACCATTGATTAACATTGAGCGACGCTTTGTGACGGATTGCCACACGTCGCACCTGTCGTGCGACGGATGCGTCGTGCAGTGGCGGACCGTCGGGAGAAAAAAACGTTGCTTGCAACGTTTTTTGCTCCGTCGTAAACGTCTTTTCCGACCGCGCATGCGCGGCCGGAACTCCGCCCCCACCTCCCCGCACCTCACAATGGGGCAGCGGATGCGCTGGAAAAATGCATCCGCTGCCCCCGTTGTGCGGCGGAGACAACGCTAGCGTCGGGAACGTCGGCCCGACGCTAGTGTGAAAGTAGCCTAACCCGGAAGTAGTCGGAGCACTTCCGGGTTAGGTCCGGGGAGGCAGGAGATTCGGCGCCAGGTTTAAAAATGCAGCGCTAGCATCGGCCGGTGTGTGTAAGTATGGCTTCACCGGCCGACGAAGCGCACTTGCCTGCGACAGAGCGTTCTCCCAGCAAGGAGACAAGCGCCAGGAGCAGCACTAAGAGTGGGGGTCGAGCTCAGGAAAAACGATCTACCACCAAACAGAGAGATCTTTTATCAAAGAATCCGCCTTCAGAACCGGTACCTGTCAGCTTCACTGGGTGAGTTTTTAAAATCCTCTTCCTATATGCTGATGTATGTTCCTCCTGTATCCCCTTCCTCTAGACTAAGAAAAGTACACATAAATCCAAACACAAGGAATGTGCTTTATGTTCGCAACCCCTTCCGGATTCTTATACGAAAAGGTTATGCTCAGAATGCATCATACTAACCTTACGGCAGGAAAATATAATGACTCCGTCTGACGTTAGAGCCATAATCCGTGAAGAAATGCAGGGTTTGGCGCATGCAAGTAGCACCAGTACCCGACAGCCAAGCAGGTCCCAATCTCCAGCAAGCTCAGAGTCAGAGGTGGTACATAGAACATCAGACGAAAATGAATCTCAGCCGAGTTCATCCGAAAATGAAGGGGGACTTTGTCTACCTAATAGTAGTGTAGACAACTTAGGGTACCATTACACTAAACGATTTACCAACGATCACGACCAGCGATACGACCTGGCCGTGATCATTGGTAAGTCGTTGTGTGGTCGCTGGAGAGCTGTCACACAGACAGCTCTCCAGCGACCAACGATGCCGAAGTCCCCGGGTAACCAGGGTAAACATCAGGTTACTAAGCGCAGGGCCGCGCTTAGTTACCCGATGTGTACCCTGGTTACCATTGTAAATGTAATAAAAAAAACACTACATACTCACATTCCGATGTCTGTCATGTCCCTCGCCGTCAGCTTCCTGCACTGACTGTGTCAGTGCCGGCCGTAAAGCACAGCACAGCGGTGATGTCACCGCTGTGCTCTGCTTTTACTTTACGGCCGGCGCTCACAGTCAGTGCGGGAAGCTGACGGCGAGGGACGTGACAGACACCGGAATGTGAGTAGTGGTTTTTTTTTTTTTTTACATTTACAATGGTAACCAGGGTAAGCATCGGGTTACTAAGCGCAGCCCTGCGCTTAGTAACCTGATGTTTACCCTGGTTACAAGCGAACACATCGCTGGATCGGCGTCACACACGACGATCCAGCGATGATAGCGGGTGATCCAGCAACGAAAGAAAGTTTCAAACGATCTGCTATGACGTACGATTCTCAGCGGGGTCCCTGATCGCAGTAGCGTGTCAGACACAGCGAGATCGTAAGTATTATTATTATTTATTGTTATAGCGCCATTTATTCCATGGCGCTTTACATGTGAGGAGGGGTATACATAATAAAAACAAGTACAATAATCTTAAACAGTACAAGTCATAACTGGTACAGGAGGAGAGAGGACCCTGCCCGCGAAGGCTCACAATCTACAAGGGATGGGTGAGGATACAGTAGGTGAGGATAGAGCTGGTCATACAGCGGTTTGGTTGATCGGTGGTTACTGCAGGTTGTAGGCTTGTCGGAAGAGGTGGGTCTTCAGGTTCTTTTTGAAGATTTCGATGGTAGGCGAGAGTCTGATGTGTTGTGGTAGAGGGTTCCAGAGTAGGGGTGATACGCGAGAGAAATCTTGTATGCGATTGTGGGAAGAGGAGATAAGAGGGGAGTCACGGATCGTGCCGTCATAGCGACCAAAGTGCCACCGTGAGACGGTACCCTTAGTAAAAGCTGTTAGAAGCACGATGGGGTGCCCAGACGAGAAGGGGAGAAAGTCAGCTCAAGACATTATGTTTGTGGGGTTAGGACAGAAAAAGCGTAGATCCTTCCCCGTCATACCCACAATTAAAGAACTACCGTATTTTTCGGACCATAAGACGCACCGGACTATAAGGCGCACCCAGGTTTTAGAGGTGGAAAATAGGGGAAAAACATATTTGAAGCAAAAAAATGTGGTAAAATATTTAATAACATAAATAACATACTATTATATGTGGTGTTATTACATATAATAGTATGTTATTATGTTGGAAGCTGCAGGACCAATGTGGTGTCTGTACAGTACTATATGAAGATGCTGGAGGGTGAGTATAAGAATGGGGGCACAGGGCTTATATTGAAAGCACCACTCCAGCACTGCAAAATAGCACTGGAGTGCTGCTTTAAAATCCCATGGGAGAACTATAACTCCCAGCATGTCCTGCAGATCCTATGACATGCTGGGAGTTATAGTTCACAACAGGAGTGGCAGAGTGCTTTATTGTGTTTTGTAAAGACTAACCTCTTAATTGTGGCAGCCTGCCAGCCACTGTGGTGAGGTAAAAGCATCCCATGACTGCACACAGAGCCCTCCCTCTTGTTGCCTCTCCACAGCACAGGTTTTGAGGAAGCCTGCAGATTCTAGTGGAGAGCCTGAAGGACCTGTGATGATGTCAAGAAGAGGGAGGGCTCTGAGCTGCCATGTGATGCTCCAGCCCGCCCACTCCTGACATCACACAGGTCCTGTTTGTGCATAGCACTCGGCATCCAGGATTGGCAGGCAGGTATACAGCGATCTCCTCTCCGCTCTGGCTCCTGCTGCTGCTGCCTCCTCCCCAGGACACGCAAATCTCCCTAGCTGCTGCAGGAATCAGCGCTGAGGAAGCCATGCGTGTCCCTGCTTAAGTGCAGTATTCATTTGCTGCTCCTGGCTCACTGCTCAGCTGATCGGTGGGCGGGAGCCGCTAATGAATATTCACTGCACTTAATCATCGGGACCACATGGTTTTCCCAGCGCTGATTCCATTCCGGGCAGCGGGGACATCCTGAAGTGGGATAACAGTGCGATCCCACTCACTGCTGCCCCCTCCCCACATGCTACATCCGTACCATGACGCACCCACACTTTCCTCCCAAATTTGGAGGGAAAAAAGTGCGTCTTATGGTCGGAAAAATACGGTAATTTAAAAAGGAGTGGGATAAACAGAATACAAGAAGATTCTTACCGTCATCCACTAAGAGACGCTATCCCTTCAGTGATGAAGAGCTGAATTCTTGGTCAAAAGTTGATGCTGCAGTAGCCTCAACTTCCAAACAATAGGTCTTGCCCGTTGAAGACTCGGGGATTCTAACTGACCCGTTAGACCGAAAAGCAGAAGCCTTACTTAAAAGATCATGGGAGGCTAACACGGGGGCATTCAGGCCAGCTATTTCTGGTACCTGCACTGCAAGGTCGCTGCTAGTGTGGATGGAGCAGCTGGAGGAACAAATTAGAGGTAGAGCTTCGAGAGAGTCAATCCTACCGAAAATCCCTCTAATAAAGGAGGCAGTAGCGTTCCTAGCAGATGCCTCTGTGGATTCGCTACGCCTAGCAGCCAGGTCAGCTGGCCTAGTGAACACAGCCCGGCGGGCACTCTGGTTAAGAAACTGGAAAGAGGACGCACAGGCCAAAGCAAAACTTTGTGCGATCCCCTGCCAGGGTGAGTTCCTTTTTGGGAGAACACTGGATGAGCTCTTAAATAAAGCGGGAGAGCGAAAGAAGGGCTTCCCTAACCAATATCTTCAATCTTACAGGAGAGCCTTCAGAAGACGCCCCTTTACCAGGAACAAACCGTCTGTGCAAAGGAAGCGCTGGGAGACAAAGGATCCAAAACAAAAAGGTGCTCTGTTTACCGGATCCTATAATTCAAAACGTAGCAAGTACCGCTAACTATGAAGTGGGCGGCAGATTAAAATATTTATTTTCTAAATGGGAGCAAATAACATCTAGCCATTGGATTCTGGACATTATTAAATACGGATTAAAATTAGAGTTTGATAGAATCCCTTGGGATTCTTTTATAGTAACATCTCCAAAAGGACAGGAACAACAAGAAGCTCTAGAATCAGAGATCCTATCTCTTCTATCTAAAAAAGTATTGATGGAGGTTCCCCGGGATCAAAAAGGAAAGGGGTTCTATTCCCCTTTGTTTTTGATCAATAAACCAGATGGTTCATTTAGAACCATCATAAATCTCAGAAAATTAAATTCCTTTTTGCGTAACCATACTTTCAAGATGAAATCTATTAGTTCTGCCATCAAACTTTTGTTCCCTAGGTGTGTCATGGCCGGCATAGACCTAAAAGATGCCTACTATCATCTTCCCATACATGCCGAACATCAGCAGTACCTAAGGGTAGCAGTCATCCTGGCAGGACAGGTTCGTCACTTTCAATATGTAGCAATGCCCTTTGGGCTTTCTATGGCTCCCCGCATCTTCACAAAGGTGATATTAGAAGTGATGGCTCATCTACGCCAACGGGACACTTTGATAATACCCTACCTGGATGATTTTCTGGTGGTAGGAGATTTTATAACTCAATGTAAAATGCATTGTCTATTACCATCTCATCCCTACAGGAGTTGGGTTGGATCGTCAACTTCGAAAAGTCCAGACTGAACCCAGAGACCGTTCAAATATTTCTAGGGATCCAGCTAGACTCCGTAAGTCAAAAAAGCTTCCTCCCGCATTCAAAAAAAGTAACTATACAGTCAAAGGTGTCAGAGGCAATAGAAAACCCCCACATGACACTAAGGAAGGCTATGTCCTTATTAGGATCATTATCCTCATGTATTCCAGCTGTACCGTGGGCTCAATTTCATACCCGCCAGTTACAGTATGAAGTATTATCAGTCCAGGGAAGAAAACGACATCTGGAGAGTAAACTAACTCTTTCCAGGGATGTCATAAGATCCCTATCCTGGTGGCTAGATATGGAACACCTTTCAGGGGGTGTGCCTTGGATAATAGACCCTTCTAAAATAATTACTACCGACGCCAGCCCTACGGGGTGGGGTGCACATATGGAGGATAATTTGGTCCAAGACACCTGGAATCAGGCAGAATTAACATGTTCTTCCAATTGGAAAGATTTAAGAGCGGTAGAAAATGCCTTAAATCATTTTCTTCCACAGATTCAAGGAGCACATGTAAGAGTTTTCTCGGACAATTCCACCACAGTGGCATATGTAAACCGTCAAGGTGGTACACGGTCAGGAAGTCTGATGACCATAGCAGCAGAGATCTTCCAATTGGCAGAGACTCCTCTTGCATCCTTAACAGCCCTACACATCAGAGGGGTAGAAAATACCAAAGCAGACTACCTCAGTCGAAACATGCTACGCCAGGGAGAATGGACCCTAAACAGAAACGTATTCAGAGTAATAACAAGAGCATGGGGTATACCTCAAATAGATCTGTTTGCCACAAGAGACAACAGACAAGTAAAAAGGTTCGCTTCCCTGAACTTCACGGATCATCCAGACATGTTGGACTCTCTCCACCATCCTTGGAAGTTCAAACTGGCATACGCCTTTCCTCCAATGTCTCTGATTCCACTAGTGATCAGGAGGGAACAAGCAAGGGTAATCCTCATTGCACCCTTTTGGCCAAAGAGACCGTGGTTCTCTTGTCTCCAGAGCATGTGTCTATGCGATCCATGGATTCTTCCATTAGACAAGGAACTGCTGTTCCAGGGGCCCTTCTTCTACCCGCAAGTGAAAGGGCTTCAATTGACGGCGTGGAATTTGAGCGGCAGTTATTAAGTTCAAGGGGGGTTTCAGAACAACTAGTAAACACCCTGTTACTAAGTAGGAAAAGATCTACCACCCTAAAAAATAGTAGGGTATGGAATAAATTCTTTTTTATACAATACCGTTCACTAAGCAAATTCCGGTGACACCTATTCTAGAGTTCCTACAAAAAGGTAGAGAATTAGGACTATCAGTAAACACCTTGAGAGTTCAGGTCTCAGCATTAGGAGCCCTATATGGATGCAATATAGCAGCTAATAGGTGGGTCTCCAGATTTATAAAGTCTTGTGAACGAAGTAATCCGGTCCATATTCCCCATCTACCTCCGTGGGATTTAAATTTAGTACTAGAATCCTTAACTGGCTCCCCATTTGAACCACTAGATTCCATACCTCTAAATGTTCTAACATATAAAGTAGCCCTATTGGTAGCCCTAACCTCAGCTAGGAGGGTTAGTGACATCCAGGCCCTATCAGTAGACCCACCTTTCCTGCTAGTATTTCAAGATCGGATAGTCTTAAAACCTGATCCCTCATACCTCCCTAAGGTGGCATCCACCTACCACAGATCTCAGGAAATTTTTCTCCCTTCCTTTTTTTTTTCCCCTGTAACCCCAGAACAACATAAGTTCCACACCTTAGATGTCAGAAGTCAGAAGAGACATCCTGACTTACATAGAGAGGTCTCAGACATGGAGGCAGAGTAGGGCTCTGTTTATCTCCTTTCAGGGCCGCAAGAAAGGACATGGGGTTACAAGAGCTACCATATCTCGGTGGATCAGAGAAGCAATCTGTTTGGCCTATACGTCAAAGGGCGAAATTCCTCCAGTGGGGATAAAGGCACATTCAACACGAGCCATGGCTTCCTCCTGGGCGGAACAAGCAGATGTACCAATCCATTTAATATGTAAGGCCGCAACCTGGTCTACACCTTCTACCTTCTACAACCATTATAGACTTGATCTATCTACATCTTCTGTTCTAACCTTTGGTAGAGCTGTTCTTAGTACAGTAATCCCACCCAGATAATGAATCTCTGAAAATCTGTCATGTGGGGTGCTGTCGTGGCGAAAGGTAAAAAGTCGGATTACCTACCGGTAATGCTCTTTTAATGAGTCCACGACAGCACCCATTTACTACCCTCCCTAAATTATGCACAGCTCTTTCTTTTAAGTTCACAAATAATGGTTGTATAGAGTTTAAGAAATTGATGTTGCTGAATAAGAATTAATACTAAAGCTTTTGCGGTTCCCTTTTTATACTCTGTAAACTAAACTGAGGAGGAGAGGGGACCGCCTCCTTTTATTCTGTAGGTTTCCTGTTCCTATGGGCGGATCCCTCTCTGTCATGTGGGGTGCTGTCGTGGACTCATTAAAAGAGCATTACCAGTAAGTAATCCGGCTTTTTTCTGGCCCCCTTTTTTTGGTTCTTCTCTTGGTGTTTTCTGTACTTATACCAACATGACTATAATTTATATGTATTTACTATCATTATCTTTGGTCCGCTGTTTTCACTTGACTATATATGTTATTATTCTATTTATCATTGACTTTATATTTTATGTACGGACGCTTTTTTACTTGTAGCGCTACAGTTTACCAATTTTTTTTCTCAATAAAGGTATATTTTATATAAAACACTAATTGATCTTTGTTTCCCTATTAGACCATAAGTTCGAGGTTCTCTTTTTTGGTTTCTACTGATAAATGAATTTCATGAACTCCACTAATGCTATGTATGCAATATGCATGTGGTACTTAACATCCGTGACAAGGTGTACCAAAATATGGATGGTCCCTATCGCTAATGTCCTACCTCTCCATGTGCCAATCCAGTCTCATGTGAATGGAAAGTGAAAAGCAGGGCTGTGGCGTCGGTAAGTTAAACCACCAATTCCGACTCCTTATTTTCCCTGACTCAGACTCCACAGTGCTGGTCACTACTGAGCATTTACGTAAAGTGCAGCACAGATTCATCTTGCCTAAAAGCTGAGATCTTTAGATCTGGAACAGAACAGACATTTATAGGACATTTCATAACTTTCCTAAATTATGAAAACATTTACAGCACATCCTGCATTGTACTACTGAACCCAATGTATTATATATTTTAGGAGTTGAAGTTGGTCCATCCACAGCACTGGTGAAAAGGAAACCAGGCATAGCTCGCAATTAAAACCTTGTGTGAGAATGATTTGTGGATGAGGGTGTTTTGCACTAGAGGAGCCACTCCAGTGTATTCTACAAAACTTGTAGTTGAATGGCTTTACACTCACTGATCAAAAAAAAGGGTTAAGTACTTCATGGTTTTAATGTCTATAGCAATAGTGGTATTTGTCAGCTGCAGTGTTCTGATGCATCGTGCATGCGTATGTTAGTATATTGGCCACATAGCATATTTCTGCACCTGTAGATTTATATAAGAGGTTGTCCACTAATTTTACATTAATGGCCTATCCTTAGGATCGGTCATCAATGCCTGATCCGTCAGGTCCGGCACCCCCGCTGATCACCTGTTATTGGTGTCGGCAGCCACTGGCCTGAAATACTTGTAGAGCTGTTCCGTCTTATGATATTGGCCGCGGCTGGGTACTGCACGTCGGTCTCCAAATCAATAGTAGGCGGATGTGCAGTATCCAGCCACGGCCAGTATCAGAAGACTGAGCAGCTCCACAAGGGAGTATTTCCAGCTGCCAACCCCAATAATAGCTGATTGGCGGAATGTTGGAGCCTGGCTGATTAGATGGATAGGTCATCAATGATAAAGTAGTGGACAATCTCTTTAATACTAAAGGTGTGTGGCCCTTTTTGTGTAGCAGTTAATTCAAGTGAATGTCATTCACATTGGAATACAGTTTATCGTTGATTCTGATAGGAACCCTGATGCAGTGCTTAGCAAAGAGCACTGTATTCGTAAGAACTACTTGGTTTTTTAGCCAATCATTTATAAGGAGGCAAAACACAAAGGCTTTAGTGCCATATTACTCACACATTTCTGTACTTCCCCCAAAGCAATCATTAAAATAGGGCACAGTCTGGGAAAGGGCAATGCTAGCTTTTTTTTGTAATAGTCATGGCAAGTATTTTATATAGTTTTTGTAGAAGAATCAGCGTACTGTAGACAACCATATGAGATGATTTATAAAACAGAATAAGGCCAGTTTTTCACAACCAGTATTTGTGATCCTAGAGGTGCAAAGAGCAATGTCCGAACTAGCAAAAGGTCTCCTGACTCCTCAGCCTCATGGACATTGATGTCCGTACTCGGGCTGTGAATGTCAGATATGTGAAAGATGCCCAAGATAAATATGTATTTCTTGTCCAAGATAAATATGTATTTCTTGTCCAATCAAGATAAGTGAAAGGGCAGCACTCACCCGATTCATTTTGGATAACAGTCCTGGTTTGGCGCCACAGATTTTCCACACAGTACAGCAGCTCCATGATATGTACCCTCCTTAACACACGTCCTTTTCTGCATATTCATGAGTCTCATGACTTCTACCACAGGCCATCCACTGGTAGGACGTATTTTTCGTGGTTACCCTCTTAACTTCTGTCAGGGAGTGTATATCCTTATGTCGCTTATCCATGTTATGTAAATAAAGGCTTGTAACCTGACGTTAAATTCATCCATTGGTTGTATAAATTATTCTTTTGAAAGCTGAAACCCTCTGAAATGTGGCTTAGGTTAAGAAAATAAATTGGCATCAGTGCAGAGAAATATTCATCAGTTATTGGACACAGAATGGTCAGATTTTGCCAAGACAAAACGAGATCTACTGGAGCCTGCATGGATCCAAAATACACCCAGAAAACAGTTAAATTTGGTGGTGGAAAGATCATGGTCTGGGGTTACATTCAGTATGGGGGTGTGCAAAACATTTGCAAGATGGAAGGCAATATCAGTAGCCTAATATCAAGAAGTATTAGCTACCTCTTATATTCCAAATGATAAAAGGGGTCAAATTCTGCAGCAGGATGGTGCTCCATCTCATACATCCATCTCTACAACAAAGTTCCTCCAGGCAGAAAAGATCAAGGTGCTCAAGGACTGGCCAGCCCAGTCACCAGACATGAACATCCTTGAGCATGTTTGGGATAGGATGAAAGAGGAAGCTTAGAAGACAAAACCAAAGAATCTAGATGCACTCTGGGAGGCATGTAAGACTGCATTCTTTACTATTCCTGATGACTTCATTAATAAATTGTATGAATCATTGTTGAACCGCATGGATGCAGTCCTTCAAGCTCATGGAAGTCACACAAAATGTTAAATATGACTCTAATAGCACCACAACTTCATTCACCAATGTTATGCAACATATATTTGTATTTTAAGTTAATTATTTGTTTGAATATCACATTACTTTCTGTGGGCGACAAAACTTTTGTCTTGCCAAAATCTGACCATTCTGTGTCCATTAACTGATCAATATTTCTGCATTGATGCCAATTTATTTTCTTAACCTAAACCACATTTCGGAGTGTTTCAGCTTTCAAAAGAATAATTTATTCAACCAATGGATGAATTTAACATCAGGTTATAAGCTTTTTTTACATAACATGGATAAGCGACATAACTTCTGTCAGGGATTGTACAGTATACCAGCATTAGCATGGGTTTGCTACCCTGAACTTGAACTCTTCACATTACCTGGGCGTCATATACCCAAAAAACCCTTGGCTAACATTTACCTTTATATGTCCAAGGATATATTTGTCTCTACCACGACATATCAGACTCTCGCCTACCATGGAAACCTTCAAAAAGAACCACCTCTTCCGAAAAGCCTACAACCTGTAGTAACCACTGATCAACCAAACCACTGCACAACCAGCTCTACCCTCGCCTACTGTATCCTCACCCATCCCTTGTAGATTGTGAGCCCTCGCGGGCAGGGTCCGCTCTCCTCCTCTACCAGTCGTGACTTGTATTGTTTAAGATTATTGTACTTGTTTTTATTATGTTTACCCCTCCTCACATGTAAAGCGCCATGGAATAAATGGTGCTATAATAATACCACCTTTCCATCCTTTGTGGTTTTCACCTGCTCCCCTTGACACATGTCAACTAATATATGCCTTTTTTTAATCATACTTCAGCATTTTTTGTCGTATATTCATGATCATATTTTTCTACCACACTTTTTTTCTTCCACTCAACTTTTCATTAATATGCTTGGATACAGCACTCTGTGAACAGCCAACATCTTTAGCAGCATCTTCTTCTTTTGTGGCTTACCCTCCTTGTGGAGTGTCAGTGACTGCCTTCTGGACATCTGTCAAGTCAGCAGTCTTCCCCATGATTGTGGAGCTACTGAAACAGACTAAGGGACCTTTTTAAATGCCTAGGAAGCCCTTGCAGTGGTTTATTGCTAATTATTCTAATTTCCTCAGAATGACTTTTGGGCTTTCATGATCATCAACATTAACAGAAATAAACTCTTGAAGTAGATCACTCTGTTTGTGATGACTCTATATAATGAGGTTCACTTTTTTGTATTGAACTAAAATAAACTAACTTTTTGATGATTTTCTAATTTTGTGAGAAGCACCTGTATGTCCTCTTTGTTGCTGCTGGCACGTCGCACTTTACTGATATATCTATGGGTACCATATATTTATAACACCCTCGGCTGTGTTTCTACTTATACCTGATTATTTTAACCCCTTTCTGACATTGGACGTACTATCCCGTTCAGGTGGGGTGGGCCCGTATGACCACCGACGGGATAGTACGTCCAGCGTGATCGGCCGCTGCTGCCTATCATAGCTGACATCCAGCACTATGTGCCAGGAGCGGTCACGGACCGCCCCCGGCACATTAACCCCCGGCACACCGCGATCAAACATGATCGCGGTGTGCCGGCGGTATAGGGAAGGGGCTCCCGGCGGTATAGGGAGAGGGCTCCCTGCGGGCTTCCCTGAGACCCCCGGAGCAACGCGATCATGTGATCGCGTTGCTGCGAGGGTCTCTTACCTACTCCTCCTCCTTGCAGGCCCGGATCCAAGATGGCTGCGGCATCCGGGGTCCTGCAGGGAGGTGGCTTCACTGCGCCTGCTCAGAGCAGGCGCCGGGAAGCATAGAAAAAGTGCACGTCAGATCGGTGATCTGACACCGTGCACAGCAAAGTGTCAGATCACCGATCTTACACTATAACATGATGCTCCCCCCTGGGGCAGTTATAGTGTAAAAAAAAAATATATATTCCAATGTGTAAAAAAAATTAAAAAAAAATTCCCCCAAAAAAATATTGTTCCTATAAATACATTTCTTAATCTAAATTAAAAAAAAAACCCAAACAATAAAAGTACACATATTTAGTATCGCCGCGTCCGTAACGACCCTACCTATAAAATTATATCACTAGTTAACCCCTTCAGTGAACACCGTAAAAAAAAAAAAAAAAAAAGGGGCAAAAAACAACGCTTTATTCTCATACCGCCAAACAAAAAGTGGAATAACACGCGATCAAAAAGACGAATATAAATAACCATGGTACCGCTGAAAACGTCATCGTGTGCCGCAAAAAACGAGCCGCCATACAGCATCAGCAAAAAAATAAAAAAGTTATAGTCCTCAGAATAAAGCGATGCAAAAATAATTATTTTTTCTATAAAGTAGTTTTTATCGTATAAAAGCGCCAAAACATAAAAAGATACAAATGAAGTATCGCTGTAATCGTACTGACCCAAAGAATAAAACTGCTTTATCAATTTTACCAAACGCAGAACGGTATAAATGCCTCCCCCAAAAGAAATTCATGAATAGCTGGTTTTTGGTCATTCTGCCTCATAAAATTCGGAATAAAAAGCGATCAAAAAATGTCACGTGCCCGAAAATGTTACCAATAAAAACGTCAACTCGTCCCGCAAAAAAACAAGACGTCACATGACTCTGTGGACTCAAATATGGAAAAATTATAGCTCTCAAAATGTGGTAACGCAAAAAATATTTTTTGCAATAAAAAGCGTCTTTCAGTGTGTGACGGCTGCCAATCATAAAAATCCGCTAAAAAAAACCCGCTATAAAAGTAAATCAAACCCCCCTTCATCACTCCCTTAGTTAGGGAAAAATTAAAAAAATGTATGTATTTCCATTTTCCCGTTAGGGCTAGGGTTAGGGTTGGGGCTAGGGTTAAGGCTACAGTTAGGGTTGGGGCTAAAGTTAGGGTTAGGGTTTGGATTACATTTACAGTTGGGAATAGGGTTGGGATTAGGGTTAGGGATGTGTCTGGGATAGAGGTGTGGTTAGGGTTACCGCTGGGATTAGGGTTAGGGATGTGTTTGGATTAGGGTTTCAGTTATAATTGGGGGGTTACCACTGTTTAGGCACATCAGGGGCTCTCCAAACGCGACATGGCGTCCGATCTCAATTCCAGCCAATTCTGTGTTGAAAAAGTAAAACAGTGCTCCCTCCTTTCCGAGCTCTCTCGTGTGCCCAAACAGGGGTTTTCCCCAACATATGGGGTATCAGCGTACTCAGGACAAATTGGACAACAACTTTTGGGGTCCAATTTCTCCTGTTACCCTTGGGAAAATACAAAACTGGGGGCTAAAAAATAATTTTTGTGGGAAAAAAAATTTGTTTTATTTTTACGGCTCTGCATTATAAACTTATGTGAAGCCCTTGGTGGGTCAAAGTGCTCACCATACATCTAGATAAGTTCCTTATGGGGTCTATTTTCGAAAATGGTGTCACTTGTGGGGAGTTTCTACTGTTTAGGTACATTAGGGGCTCTGCAAACGCTATGTGACTCCTGCAGACCATTCCATCTAAGTCTGCATTCCAAATGGCGCTCCTTCCCTTCCGAGCCCTCCCATGCGCCCAAACGGTGGTTCCCCCCCACATATGGGGTATCAAAGTACTCAGGATAAATTGGACAACAACTTTTGGGGTCCAATTTCTCCTGTTACCCTCGGAAAATACAAAACTGGGGGCTAAAAAATAATTTTTGTGTGAAAAAAATTTTGTTTTATTTTTACGGCTGTGCATTATAAACTTCTGTGAACTTTTAACCCTTATAACTCGCTAACAAAAAAAAATGTTGGTTCCAAAATTGTGCTGATGTAAAGTAGACATGTGGGAAATGTTACTTATTAAGTATTTTGTGTGACATATCTCTGTGATTTAATTGCATAAAAATTCAAAGTTGGAAAATTGCGAAATTTTCAAAATTTTCGCCAAATTTCCGTTTTTTTCACAATTAAACGCAGGTAATTTCAAATAAATTTTAACACTATCATGAAGTACAATATGTCACGAGAAAACAATGTCAGAATCACTGGGATCCGTTGAAGCGTTCCAGAGTTATAACCTCATAAAGGGACAGTGGTCAGAATTGTAAAAATTGGCCCGGTCATTAACGTGCAAACCACCCTTGGGGGTGAAGGGGTTAAATATATAATTTTTTGTGACCTCCTTCTGAGCCACCACTCGCCCTTGTGCTAGTTATTAAAGGCAATTTCGTTCATAACCATCTTTTTTTGTCCTGATACTTTGAAACTCACTTTTTCAATCTTGCCTCGGTTTTCTGTTCTCTTTCTGTTTCTAATTTCTGCATTGGTAAGATGGCTGGACCACATGCCATCAAATGTAAAGATGGGTAGAGGGGTGATGGAAAAGCATGGAGCTAAAGATGTTTGGGCTGACAAAAAAGGGAGAGTGGACCTCTCCAAGCACAGAAGACATTAGCTGTGAATTTAAAAAAAAAAACGTTTTTCCGTATTTTTTTTGTTTCTTTATACAGAATTTATTTTTTTGTCTTATACAGAAGTCTATGGAAAAATGTCTGAAACATTGGCATGCCTAGAACATAAATCAATTTGTTGCCTGACTAAGTTCTACATTGAGGGGAGCAGGCAAACAGAAGTTACCACTTAAAATGGATTTTTTAAAATATATTTTATTGACCAAATTCTTTTAAAAGGAAGAGACAACATATAATTACATAAAACAGGCACCTCTTTTGAGGGATCACACAGCAAATAACCCACTTCATATAGTAATGTTATTCATCTGGGGGCAAAGGGAAGCACGAACAAACCCTAATAATAAATAATAATAATTTTATTTATATAGCGCCAACATATTCCGCAGCGCTTTACAACTTATAGAGGGGACTTGTACAGACAATAGACATTACAGCAAAACAGAAATCACAGTTCAAAACAGATACCAGGAGGAATGAGGGCCCTGCTCGCAAGCTTACAAACTATGAGGAAAAGGGGAGACACGAGAGGTGGATGGTAACAATTGCTTGAGTTATTTGGACCAGCCATAGTGTAAGGCTCGGGTGTTCATGTAAAGCTTCATGAACCAGTTAACAGCCTAAGTATGTAGCCGTACAGACACAGAGGCTATTGACTGCATAAAGTGTATGAGAACATGATGCGAGGAACCTGATTATGTTTTTTTTCTTTGTTTTTTTTTTTATTAGGCCACACAGGGATAGTTAGGTTAATGCGTTGAGGCGGTAGGCCAGTCTGAACAAATGCGTTTTTAGGGCACGCTTAAAACTGTGGGGATTGGGGATTAATCGTATTAACCTGGGTAGTGCATTCCAAAGAATCGGCGCAGCACGTGTAAAGTCTTGGAGACGGGAATGGGAGGTTCTGATTATTGAGGATGCTAACCTGAGGTCATTAGCGGAGCGGAGGGCACGGGTAGGGTGGTAGACTGAGACCAGAGAGGAGATGTAGGGTGGTGCTGAGCCATGGAGTGCTTTGTGGATGAGGGTAGTAGTTTTGTACTGGATTCTGGAGTGGATGGGTAGCCAGTGTAATGACTGGCACAAGGTAGAGGCATCGGTGTAACGGTTGGTGAGGAATAGGATCCTGGCAGCAGCATTCAGGACAGATTGGAGCGGGGAGAGTTTGGTAAGAGAGAGGCCGATTAGTAGAGAGTTACAATAGTCCAGACGAGAATGAATAAGTGAGACAGTAAGAGTTTTTGCAGACTCGAAAGTAAGAAAAGGGCGAATTCTAGAAATATTTTTGAGATGCAGATAAGAAGAGCAAGCCAGTGATCGGATGTGGGGGGTGAATGAAAGCTCGGAATCAAGGATGACCCCAAGGCAGCGGGCATGTTGCTTGGGAGTAATGGTGGAACCGCACACGTAGATGGCAATGTCAGGCAAAGGTAGGTTAGTAGAGGGAGAGAACACGAGGAGTTCAGTTTTTGACAGGTTCAGTTTCAGATAGAGGGAGGACATGATGTTAGAGACAGCGGTAAGACAATCACTGGTGTTTTCTAAGAAGGTCGGAGTGAAAGCAGGAGAAGAGGTGTATAATTGGGTGTCGTCAGCATAGAGATGGTACTGGAAACCAAATCTACTGATTGTTTGTCCAATAGGGGCAGTATAGAAAGAGAAGAGGAGGGGGCCTAGGACTGATCCTTGAGGAACCCCAACAGTAAGGGGAAGGGGAGAGGAGGAGGAACCAGCAAAACATACAGTGAAGGATCGGTCAGAGAGTTAGGAGGAGAACCAAGAGAGAACGGTGTCCTTGATGCCGATGGAGCGGAGCATAGTGAGGAGGAGCTGATGATCCACAGTGTCAAATGCTGCGGAAAGATCCAAGAGAATTAGCATGGAGTAGTGACCATTAGATTTAGCTGTTAGTAGGTCATTAGAGACTTTAGTGAGGGCAGTTTCAGTAGAGTGTAAAGAGCGGAAGCCAGATTGAAGAGGGTCGAGAAGAGAGTTATCTGAGAGATAGCGGGTAAAACCCTACTGCAATCCACAGCATCGTCACTCCATCCAGTCATCCATCGGTAATTTAAGAATCTATAGGCTATCATGTCAGTCTCAGTATTGATATAACAGCCACTGGGCTTGTATACTGACTAATTGTTTATTATATTATTATACATTTTTATAGTGCCATTTATTCTATGGCGCTTTACACCTGGAAAGGGCAAATATAGACAAGTACAATAAACATGAGCAAAACAAGGCACACACAAGTACAGAGGGAGAGAGGACCCTGCCTGCGAGGGTTCAGGTTACAGAACTAATGCTATAATTCTATATATATGTACCATGGCATGATTGTTTGATGGTCTTTTCTAGTTGGGTCAGATGTATATAAAAATTCTTTAAAAATAGGGGAATTATGCCCCTCTATATGAGGATAAGTGTGATATAATTCCTATAAACCCAATGTAATATTGTGAACTTATGGGTGCATAACATTACCATTACTAGATGAAGTGGGTTATTTGCTGTGCAATCGCTCACACAAGAGGCACCTGTTTTATGTAATTATGGTATATGTTGTCGTTTCCTTTTCAAAGAATTTGGTCAATAAAATGTATTGTTTTTTTTAAAAAAAATCCCTCTGTTTGCCTGCTCCCCACAATGTACCTCATAGTCGGGAAACGATTTGATTTATAATACTGCTTGTGACACTATATTAAAGGACACCCACCCGCCTTTTCGATCTACCCAGAACATGTTGTGTTCATTGTGTGTGTGTGTATATATATATATATATATATATATATATATATACCGTATTTTTCGGACTATAAGACGCACCCCAAATTTGGGGTGAAAATTGCAGAAAAAAAATTTTTTTTATAAGATGGGGGTCCGTCTTATTGTCCGAATTTAAGATCTCTTACCTGAGGGCAGGCAGTGGCAGAGCAGGGTCACAGGAGGCATGGTGGTGGCAGAGGTGAGGTGATGCGGTGGGCGGAACGGCGTGCACCTGAGCAGGGTCCCATCCTGCTTAGGTGGGTGACGCCATGGCCTGGTGTCCATGGGGAGGTTGCGGCAGTGCTGTGGCGGCGGCAGATGTGCGGTCACTTCCTCAGGTGGCGGTGGCCAGGGTCCCTTCCACATTTGAGGTGACGCCACGGCAGTATTGAAGGAGAGCAGCAGACCTGGGTGAGTCACGGTTTTCCCGGTGGCGGCAGGCTTACCGGCACTGTGGCGGCGACAGAGGTGCGGGGATGATGTGGCGCGGTGAGCGGTATGGCGTGAGCAGGGTCCCGTCCACATTTGAGGTGAATCCGCGGCCCGGTATTAAAGGAGAGCAGCAGAGCTGGGTGAGTTACGGTTTTCCCGGTGGCGGCGGCCATCTTTCTAAGGCCGCGCGTGCGCAGATTCAATACTCGGCTTCCCAGGGCTTCAGGAAAATGGCCGCGGGAGGCCGCGTGGATGGAGATCGCGGCGGCCATTTTCCTGAAGCCGAGATCTCAATCTGCAAACTCAGCTTCAGGAAAATGGCCGCCGCGATCTCCATCTGCGCACGCGCGGCCTCCCGCGGCCATTTTCCTGAAGCCCCAGGAAGCAGAAAACTCAATCTGCGCACGCGCGGCCTCAGAAAGATGGCCGCCGCCACCGGGAAAACCGCAACTCACCCAGCTCTGCTGCTCTCCTTTAATACCGGGCCGCGGATTCACCTCAAATGTGGACGGGACCCTGCTCACGCCATACCGCTCACCGCGCCACATCATCCCTGCACCTCTGTCGCCGCCACAATGCCGGTAAGCCTGCGTTCCAACTATAAGATGCACCCCCCATTTTCCTCACAATTTTTTGGGGGAAAAAGTGCGTCTTATAGTCGGAAAAATATGGTATATGTGTGTATGTATGTAATATATATATATATATACACACACACTCACCGGCCACTTTATTAGGTACACCATGCTAGTAACGGGTTGGACCCCCTTTTGCCTTCAGAACTGCCTCAATTCTTCGTGGCATAGATTCAACAAGGTGCTGGAAGCATTCCTCAGAGATTTTGGTCCATATTGACATGATGGCATCACACAGTTGCCGCAGATTTGTCGGCTGCACATCCCAAAGATGCTCCATACAAGGCAGGATGGATCCATGCTTTCATGTTGTTTACGCCAAATTCTGACCCTACCATCCGAATGTCGCAGCAGAAATCGAGACTCATCAGACCAAGCAACGTTTTTCCAATCTTCTACTGTCCAATTTCGATGAGCTTGTACAAATTGTAGCCTCAGTTTCCTGTTCTTAGCTGAAAGGAGTGGTACCCGGTGTGGTCTTCTGCTGCTGTAGCCCATCTGCCTCAAAGTTCGACGCACTGTGCGTTCAGAGATGCTCTTAGGCCTACCTTGGTTGTAACGGGTGGCGATTTGAGTCACTGTTGCCTTTCTATCAGCTCGAACCAGTCTGCCCATTCTCCTCTGACCTCTGGCATCAACAAGGCATTTCCGCCCACAGAACTGCCGCTCACTGGATTTTTTTTCTTTTTCGGACCATTCTCTGTAAACCCTAGAGATGGTTGTGCGTGAAAATCCCAGTAGATCAGCAGTTTCTGAAATACTCAGACCAGCCCTTCTGGCACCAACAACCATGCCACGTTCAAAGGCACTCAAATCACCTTTCTTCCCCATACTGATGCTCGGTTTGAACTGCAGGAGATTGTCTTGACCATGTCTACATGCCTAAATGCACTGAGTTGCCGCCATGTGATTGGCTAATTAGAAATTAAGTGTTAACAAGAAGTTGGACAGGTGTACCTAATAAAGTGGCCGGTGAGTGTATATATATATTCAGGGTACGAAAAATGTACACTGAAAAAATTGCTTTTGGTGATTTTCATAATCATTTTGCTCAGCACAATACATGCAACGCAAAGTCCGCCTTGTCCGGGGTTAAAAAAATATATGTTCACATAATAAAACAGCCATCATTCACGTGTCTGCTGCATTTAATAACTGGCCTCAGTGTTGACTTGCTGTTTACTGCAACTAATAATTATATTAAGAGGGTTGTCCGGTTTAAGAAGCAAAGTCTGTAGTTACTCTAGGTGACTGCAGACCACCTAAATGTGGCTGCAATGCGCCCGCTTAACAATTCCCTTGCATGCCCTGAGTGGGTGATTTGTATACATGTGGTCATGGGCTCACCAGTCTCATCCAGCTCTTCTCAATAGAAGAGAATTGAAAAAAGTCGGTACCTGGCCACATGTATGCGGTCATGTGCCCGCGCATGTGGGTATACAGGGGAATTGTGATAGTGTGTGCATCACAAACCATGACAATTTGTAAATCTGCAGTCAGAGCAGGGGCAGGTTATTAATTTTCCCGAGCGGCCACATGCAAGAGTGACTTTTTGAACGGCCGAACCAATATTCTGAAATGAATTTCTTTTTTATAATAATATTTTAGCACTACTGAGCAGAATTAAGTATGCTGACCTGCCTATATACAGTATGAGCTCCCTTGGCATGCCAGAGCTGGCATGTCACTCTCCACAAGGAGAAACATTACCTAATAGGTGCAGAAACTCTGCAATATTAAAAACTCGCCAAAGTGTGGGAATGTTGTCTTAAAACAAACAACCCATTTAATATATTGCCACCTTTTAAAATATCCTGGCAAACCCCTTAAGTTGACTGTGTAGATATCCCAAGACACAGAGTCAATTGTTCTGGAGTATAGGCCTGGTGTGTATTAACATGGCTGTCCATCCATGCCCATTTACACTGAATGGGTTAGGGATGCGAGTTTTGATTGCTTCCTGTGACTTCTCGATTCAGCTGAACTAAAGAATATGTGTGCAAATGATTCTGACATCTGTAAGAAAGCCAACAAAATTAGTATATCCCTTGTGGCCAAATAGTTGTAAAATATCTGCTAAAGCTGCAACATTATCACACCCTGTTGTGCAGTTTCATAGCCTCATGGTACTGCAGACTGGATAAACCAGAACTCCAGGATGAGCAGCTAGTTCACAAGCCGTGGCCAGATGTCAGGCACCCTGTTGGTAACCTAAATGCTAGGAGAAGCATTTCTCACCTATCCACTAACTAGGTGAAAAAGTCCAGATCAATGAGGGACCAGCTGCCACAGACCCCCAGAGCAGGAGCACCTTCCTCTCTGGGCCGAAGCATGGAGTTTAAATGGAGTCAAACTTTATGGCACAAAACATCAGAGTAGCTGGTTGGTGTTGATAGTGTGGTAGAGTTTAAAATGAGCAGAAGGGCACATGCTGTCCCATCATTTTTTGTATTGAATCAGTTTTTTCTTTTTTTTTTTAAACCAGATAATGACCAAGCACCATAAATGTACAGCGCTTGGCCTGCGGCTTTAACCCCATGTCATTGTTGGGGACCTGGGGAAAAGACAGAAGTAGCCTATGCTTTCTTCTAAATCCGTACTTTAGACTACATGCATTTGCTGAGGTGCGCACTTGGGGGTCTATTGCACGATCACATGTAAATGTTTTTTTGCAGACCATGTGTCCATGCAAATATCACAGAATTTTGACTTTTTTTGGCATTATGGATGAAAATTGAAAATGCAAGTCTATGAGTCGAAGAAAATCATAGACCGCACATGGCGTCAGTGTACAGTCCATAATATTATTTCTATAGCGCCAACATATTCTGCAGCACTTTACATTGACACTGTAATGTATGGGAGAAGCTTTGTAATATATTTATCCATTCATGAAAAGCACTCACCAAACAATGATAAAAATGGACACACTGATGAAACTTTGTTCTCATATACAAAAAGTGGTACAAGTGTCAGTGTTTTGGATCAAACACGTCTGAACAAGGGCTGGCTCCAGGTTTTCATGGGCCCCCGGGCAAAAGAGTCTCAGTGGGCCCCTTTAACACATACCGCAATTCATGATGCACAGATACGGCAGAGAAATATAAGTTGTTAGGGCTAGCGGAACGCACTGATTATAGGTAGGAAGCAACAAAGTGTGTTCGCAGCCCAGGGTCCACCGTGCAGAGATATCTGCTGCAAAGTAATGGCAGATAAACTCTGAGCTCACACGTGGGTTAAGCTTCTCCCCTTGTGAACTGAAAGTGATCTCTGTGGCAGCACAGAGTCGCGCTGTACACAAAAACTATAGCCCTAACTAGGGTTGTGCTTGCAAGCAAGCCAACGGCTAATTGCCCCCACTGATGCTAACTGCCAGGGCCGGCGTCCGTACCCGGGCAAGTGCCGGGGCCCTGGCGAGACAGGAGGGCCTATTCAGGGCCGGCGTTAGGGGCAGGCAGCTGCCAGTGCCTAGGGCCCCCGCTCCCCCAGGGGCCCTCTGCTAGCGGCACATCACGCAGCTGCTATGGGGCCCCTGTGAGGCAGGGGGGCCCGCCTGTCGCCAGTGCCAACTCCCCCCGCCGCCGTTTAGCAAATGATGGAGGAGAGAGCGTCACCTGACGCTCCCACTCCCATCATTCCCCACTCTGACACTGCGCTGCGGGTGCGCGATGACGTCATCGCGCACTCGCTGTGTGTCAGGCAGTGCAGCAGCAGCCGCCTAGACCGGAGCAGGGAGGGAGCAGCGGGCGCGGGAACGTTGAGAGGTGAGGAGTGTTTTTTTTTGGGGGGGGAAATATAACAGTGAGTACTGGACTATGGGGCCATTCTTGAGGGGAGGGGGGCTGTGCTGTATACTGCATGTCTGTGCTATATACTACATGGCTGTTCTATATACTACATGGCTGTGCTATATACTACGTGGGCCGTGTTATATACTATGTGGGCTGTTATATGCTACGTGGGCTGTGCTATATACTACATGGCTGTTCTATATACTACGTGGGCTGTGTTATATAATATGTGGCTGTGCTATATACTATATGGGCTGTTATATGCTACATGGGCTGTGCTATATACTAAATGGCTGTTCTATATACTACGTGGGCTGTGTTATATAATATGTGGCTGTGCTATATACTATATGGGCTGTTATATGCTACGTGGGCTGTGCTATATACTAAATGGCTTTTCTTTATACTATGTGGGCTGTTATATGCTATATGTTATATGTGGGCTGTGCTATATACTACATGGCTGTTCTATATACTACGTGGGCTGTTATTTACTACATGGCTGTGTTATATGCTACGTGGCTGTGCTATATACTACGTAGCTGTGCTATATACTACGTGGCTGTGTTATATGCTATGTAGGCTGTTATATACTACATGGCTGTGTTATATGCTACGTGGCTGTGCTATATACTACGTGGGCTATGTTATATGCGATTGTGGTATGTGTTAAAGGGGGGCCCACTGATACTCTTTCGCCCGGGGCCCCCAAAAACCTGGAGCCGGCCCTACTAACTGCATCCCTGTGTACAGTCCCAGTGCTACAGTCTCACGCTACATGTATAAAGAGTGGTATAGTATGCACTGGCCTAAGCCATACACATTTGATACTAGCGCATGGCCATGCGAATGTTTTATAGTTGCAACTCTTCAAGACCTTCCTGGAGAACCTATAGGAGCTGCTACAGGGCCTGAGCGTGTGACCCCCGATCTCCAATGAGAGGTCCTCCCGTGGGCATGCTCAGTGTGTGCAAAGCAGGACTTAGTCCCAGAAAAGCCTGCTCGCCGCTGACCAGTGCTGGCTACAAAAGCAGAGTCTGGAAAGGCAGCAGTAACCCTTTGCACAGTATCAGGCTGAGCGAGACGCTGGGACCGATGTCTCCGCTGAGCAGGCTCCACTGCGGCTGATGTAGAATGGTAGACCGCAGCAGACATGGTTCGAGATTCCCCCTGTGCAGCGGCGGGAACTCGACACCTAACATCGCCCCCCTCCTTGAGCTTCGCTACGCTCAAAGGCTGCAATGAGCAGCGGAGCCCGAATGTGCTCCACAGGTTCTGTCCTCTGGGCCGTGACCCTTCCAGTCCACCAGATAGTATTTTTTGCCACGTACCACCTTGCACCCAAAGATAGAGTTCACCTCGTACTCATCCGTGGATGAACCCGATGTCCCGGCAGATGACTCGGAAAACCGGGACATATAGACAGGCTTTAAGAGGGATACATGGAGAGTGTCGGTGATACCTAGGCGCGGAGGAATAGCCAAACGGTAGACTACAGGGTTAACCTGTTCCAGGACCTTGAAAGGGCCTACAGTATGTAGCGGGCGCAAACTTAGTGGACTCAACTCCGAGCCTGATGTTACGAGCGGAGAGCTACACTAAAGGTACCTTCACACTAAACGACTTTGCAACGATAACGATAGCGATCCGTGACGTTGCAGCGTCCTGGATAGCGATATCGTTGTGTTTGACACGCAGCAGCGATCTGGATCCCGCTGTGATATCGCTGGTCGTTGCTGAAAGTCCAGAACTTTATTTGGTCGTCAGATCGGCGTGTATCGTCGTGTTTGACAGCAAAAGCAACGATGCCAGCAATGTTTTACAATGGTAACCAGGGTAAATATCGGGTTACTAAGCGCAGGGCCGCGCTTAGTAACCCGATATTTACCCTGGTTACCATTGTAAAAGTAAAAAAAAAACACTACATACTCACCCTCTGATGTCTGTCACGTCCCCCGGCGTCCGCGCTGCTGCTCAGCTTCCTGCACTGAATGTGTCAGTGCCAGCCGTAAAGCAAAGCACAGCGGTGACGTCACCGCTGTGCTTTAGGGCCGGCGCTTACACAGTGCAGGGAAGCTGAAGGCGAGGGACGCGACAGACACGGCAATGTAAGTATGTAGTGTTTGTTTTTTTTTACATTTACACTGGTAACCAGGGTAAACATCGGGTTACTAAGCGCGGCCCTGCGCTTAGTAACCTGATGTTTACCCGGGGACTTCGGCATCGTTGGTCGCTGGAGAGTTGTCTGTGTGACAGCTCTCCAGCGACCACACAGCGACGCTGCAGCGATCGGCATCGTTGTCGATATCGCTGCAGCGTCGCTTAATGTGACAGTACCTTTAGTCGCCAGGGGCAAATGTCGGAGCGGGGCGCCGGTGTGCATCGGCAGAAACCCTCATTCTCTCTTTGGAGGCCCGGATGGCATCCTGTGTGCGGTCCCAAATGTCACGTGCCTCCACCGCCCAGTCTGCCACCCTAGAATCGGTGGATGACACGGGCATGGGCACAATTGACATGCGGATGCTGGCCATAATTAAGGAGAAATGCAGTCTGCCTGGTGGAGTCAGCTACGTCGTTGTTCAAAGCAATTTCCGCCCAAGGTAGCAGAGATGCCCAGTCATCCTGCCTAGCAGAGACAAAATGTCGCAAATATGTCACCAGAGTCTAGTTGGCCCTCTCTACCAACCCGTTCGTCTCGGGATGATATGCAGAAGAGAGATTCAGTTCTGTGCTGAGTAAACAACAGAGCTCTATGCTGAGTAAACAACAGAGCTCTCTCCAAAACCGAGAGGCGAACTGGGGACCCCGCTCACTGACAATTTTGTCAGGCATGCCATGTAGACGGAAAATATGGTTTATGAACAACGCCGCCAAGGCCCATGCAGAAGGTAACCGTGGAAGCGGCACCAAGTGCACCATTTTAGAAAAATGATCGGTGACTACCCAGATAAAGGTGCAGCTACGAGACTTGGGTAAGCCCACTACGAAGTCCATCCCGACCATCTCCCAAGGCCTGTCTGCCACCGGCAGGGGGTAAAGTAGCAAAAGAAAAAATATGTGGAAAAACCAGCTCACCTACTAGGCATATGTTGTGGGGAAGCCCGGATGACGTGCAGTCTTCACGTGAAACAATGGAACAAATAGAAGAAAGAATCCAGCTTCCAGAAGTATCAAAATTTATTGAAGATAAAATCCAAAATCCAAAAACATGGTTCACAGGAAAGAGAGTAGCAGCATGCTACGCGTTTCGAACAATAAGTTATTTTTCAAAGCTGCTCACTATGCATCAGAATGAGGTTTAAATAGCAGCTGTGACAAATCACAGTGAGTCAACCCATCACCTGATAAATCAGTGATTTTATACAATAAAAACGCAAAAATATCACAAAAAACAAAACAATATATAATATACACATATGTAAAACATATAATATAACTAAACAATGTTGATCTCTTAGTAATGGAACATAATTTCTTTGCGAGCATTTAAGCCCATGGGATAGCAAGTGTTAAGGCAGAACATCCAGTAAGCTTCACGCGTCATTAAGCGTCTTTTCAGATCTCCTCCTCTAGCTGTCATCACGAGCTTTTCAATGCCGACAACCCGAAAGAATGCAGTATTTCTTTGATGACTGGTAATAAAATGCTTGGAGGCATAAGACATAGAGCGATTATTATCAGAGGAAACAACAATATCGGTAATATGTTCAGAAATACGGGTCTTTAATGTACGAGTGGTGCAGCCTATGTAACTTAATTTACATTTAATACATGTGATCATATAAACTACATTTTTGCTATTGCAATTAATGAGTTGCTGAATTTTATATTCTTGTTTATTACTGCTATCAGTGAAAGAATGTGTGACAGCAGAATGGGCACATGTGCGACATTTAGAAGCACCACAGTGGTAAAAACCTATGTGGTGTAACCAAGTGTGGGAGATTTTACTGGATCTAAATAAACTAGGTGAAAGAATGTCAGACAAAGTAGTGGCCCTTTTTGCAATCACCTGACAGCCCGAGGACAGAATTTTGGAAAGAGTCTCATCCTCATATAAAATGGGAATGTTTTTCAAAATAAGAGACTTAATACTATTGTATTGAGGACTATATTTAATAGAGCAAAACGTTTTTTGGTTTTGATGAATTTTACTCTCCTTATTTTTTGGTAAAAGCATATCACTGCGTTTTTTTTTGTTGTACTATATTTTTAGCTCTATTCAAAGACCAATTAGAATAGCCTCTTTTTTCTAATTTTTTACAACACAAATCAGTCTCTTGCTTTAAAATACTAGCATCATTGCAATTTCTAGTTATTCTAGTAAGCTCACCCACTGGTATAGACTTCATTGTATGTCCAGGATGGCTACTGGACGCATGTAAGATGCTATTACCCAACAGTGGTTTATAAAATGTCGAGGTAGTGATAACATGGCCCACAGTACCACGCAATGTCAGGTCCAAAAAAGAAATCATATGTAGATCAATATTACATGTAAAGCGAAGGTTGACATCATTAGAATTAAGATGAGTTAGGAACTCTGGTATGGTAGATACATCACCACTCCATATGAGGAGCATGTCGTCGATGTATCTACCATACCAGAATATATCCATCAAGAATGGGTTGCAATCCGAGTAAAGAAACAGTTCCTCCCAGTATGACATTACCAAGTTTGCAACGGATGGTGAGTGTTTACCTCCCATAGAGACTCCTTTGCATTGGAGAAAAAACTGCTGATCAAAGGAGAAATAATTATGAGTCATCAAGAAATAAATAACCTGCATGATGTAGTTGCACAAATCAATAGTATAATTACTATACTTATGTAGATGAAATTCTAGTGCTTGAATAACAATATTTTGTGGGATACAGGTATACAATGAGATGACATCACAACTCATCCATTGAAATCCATCATTCCATACAGTGTTAGAGAGCTGATGCAAGACATCTCTTGAATCTCTCAAAAAACCTGGAACTCTCATAACCAACGGCTGTAAAAGGGAGTCCACCCATTGACTAAAATAGGGCGCATTGGAGGGGGTGTAATACCTTTATGCACCTTCGGTAAACCATACAACGTAGGGGGTAAAGTAGCCCAGCAAGCTGTTGCTGAGGAGACCGATTCTTGGGACAGGAGACACACACCCAAATATAGTCCCCAACATCACGGGCTATATGCGGCCACTAGTACATCCTCGCCAAAAGCTCAGATATCCTCTTGGCCCCAAAATGTCCACCCACCCTGGATGAGTGAGCCCAAGAGAGAATCTCCAGTCGCAAATTAGATGGAACGAAAGTCTTGCCTGGGGGCACAGACTCTAGCGAAACCGGAGCCACAGTTCTTAGGCTCTCCAAAGGGACAATAAGCCGAGGCTCCTCCTCCTCAGATGACACTATGGAGCGGGAGAGAGCGTCGGCGTTAATGTTCTTCTCCCCGGAGAGAAAATGGAGGGTGAAATGGAACCGGGAGAAGAACAGGGACCATCTGGCCTGGCGAGAATTTAGCCACTGGGCTGTCTGTAAGTAGACCAAATTTTTGTGGTCAGTAAAAACTTGGAAGGGAAAACGAGCCCCCTCCAGGAGGTGTCTCCACTCTGAGAAAGCCAACTTCATAGCTAGCAACTCCCTGTCCCCGATGGAATAATTCCTCTCCACAAGTGAAAAGGTCTTGGAAAAGAAAAAGCAAGGATGCTTCCGACCTTGAGCATCCTTTTGGAAGAGGACTGCTCCAGCACCAACGGATGAGGCATCCACCTCCATTATAAATGGCTTATCTACATCGGGGCGATGTAGAATGGGAGCGCTAGCGAAGTGTGACTTAATGCAGAGAAAGGCCTTGGAAACCTCCTCCGACCACAATTTGGGATTTGCTCCTTTCTTCGTGAGGGCAACCAAGGGAGCTACCAAAGTTGAGAAGTGGGGAATGAACTGGCGATAGTAATTAATGAACCCCATATAGCGCTGCACCGCTTTAAGAGAATGGGGTTCCTGCCAGTCCATCACAGCCTGTAGCTTGGCAGGATCCATAGCCAATCCCTGGGCAGAAATGACATAGCCAAGGAAAGGCAAGGACTCCTGCTCAGACACACACTTCTCTAACTTGGCGTAGAGGGAGTTTGCCAGTAAGAGGTTGAAGACTTTGCCAACATCTCTCCGGTGGGAGTCAATATCTGGAGAGTAGATGAGAATATCATCCAGATAGACTACGACCGAGGTGGTGAGCATATCCCAGAAGATGTCGTTCACAAAGTCTTGGAAAACGGCTGGGGCATTACAGAGCCCGAAGGGCATCACCAGATATTCATAGTGCCCATCCCTGGTGTTAAAAGCCGTCTTCCATTCATCCCCCCTCACGGATGCGAATCAGGTTGTAAGCACCCTGCAGATCTAATTTAGTAAATACTCTTGCTCCCCGTAGCCTATCAAAGAGCTCAGATATCAGGGGTAGTGGGTATTTATTCTTAACGGTGATGGCGTTAAGACCCCTGTAGTCTATGCATGGACGTAATTCCCCACTCTTCTGCTGCATGAAGAAGAACCCAGCCCCTGCAGGTGACACTGACTTCCTAATTAATCCTCTTGCCAGATTCTCTCGGATGTACTGGGACATTGCCTCCATCTCCAGAAGAGATAACGGATAGACTCGACCCTGGGGAGGCTCAGTACCAGGCAAGACGTCAATAGGACAGTCATAGGGGCGGTGAGGCGGAAGGGTGTGCGCAGCCCTTTTGGAGAACACGTCCGCATAGGGCCAATAGTGCTTGGGGAGAGAGGAGAGATCTGCGGGTACCTCAGTTGTAGCAACCTGAACGCACTCCCTCTGACATCTACCCTCACAGGATTTACTCCATCCCAGAATTCTCCCAGAGGACCACTCTATAAGAGGAGAGTGGTAGCGTAGCCATGGTATCGCCAACAGGACCTCATCAATTCCCTTGGGAATGACTAATAAGGAAATAATCTCCTGATGAGATGGAGACATGGAAAGAGTAAATGGAATGGTATGATGAGTAATCTGTGAGGGTAATTTTGATCCATTTACCACTCGAACGGTCACTGGTTTGGCGAGCATCACCAGGGGTATTGCGTGTCGTTGGGCGAAAGCAGATGACAAAAAAATTGCCCTCCGCCCCGGAGTCCACGCAAAGCTCTACCATAAGAGTGGATGGGCCTATGGTAATTGTCCCCTTGAAGGACAATTTGTATACCCTTGGTAATGGTCACTGATGGCCTTCTCTATACTTCCCCTATAACGGTAGTTGTTCATATTTACATGTATGCACCGTGCACTTTATTTGTAGCCTCTTGTGATTATATTTGCCGCTATCATGTCGACTCATATGGTAAACAGCCACCTAGTGGCTTGCTGAAATAAATGTATTTGTATCGACATTTAGATACCTATAAGGGCTTTCATTAGACCTGTGGTGGATCGGAGGTACTTTCTATACTGTGTGTGTATTTATGGTTGAGGTTTTTACCATTTTTTTGTTATAATATATAATTGTAACTATACATTCGTGTGGCCTGTCTTTAATTAATTTTCTTGAGAGGTTTTTGTGTTATTAAGGTGCTTTCGCAGCCCAGGGTCCACCGTGCAGAGATGGCGGATAAACTCTGAGCTCACACGTGGGTTAAGCTTCACCCCGTGCGAACTGAAAGCGATCTCTGTTGCCGCACAGAGTCGCGCTGCACACAAAAACTATAGCCCTAACTAGGGTTGGGCTTGCAAGCAAGCTAACAGCTAATTGCCCCCACTGATGCTAACTGCCTGCCTGAGTGTACAGTCCCAGCGCTACAGTCTCACACCACATGTATAATGAGTGGTATAGTATGCACTGGCCTAATCCATACACATTTGATACTAGCGCATGGCCATGCGGCCATGCGAACGTTTTATAGTTGCAGCTCTTCAGGACCTTCCTGACGAACCAATAGGAGCTGCTACAAGGCCTGAGAGTGTGACCCCCGATCTCCAAAGAGAGGTCCTTTCGTGGGCATGCTCAGTGTGTGCAAAGCAGGACTTAGTCCCAGAAAAGCCTGCTCGCCTCTGACCAGTGCTGGCTACAAAAGCAGAGCCTGGAAAGGCAGCAGTAATCCTTTGCACAGTATCAGGCTGAGCGAGACGCTGGGACCGACGTCTCCGCTGAGCAGGCTCCACTGCAGCTGATGTAGAATGGGAGACCGCAGCAAACATGGTTCGAGATTCCCCCTGTGCAGGGCGGGAACTTGACACCCAACATTGGTATAATATAATGCCAAAGATTTTGCGTGTTACATTACATGAGTGATATCAATAGCTCAGAAACCGGACAGTATAGACCTCCATTCAGTATTATGGGCACCACATAGTGCTCCATACAGAATGAGCCCCATATATTGTTCCATACAGTATTATGGGCACCACATAGAGCTCCATACAGAATAGTGAGCCCAATATATTGCTCCATACAGCATTATGAGCACAAACTAAAAAAAAAAACATACAAAAATTGAGCTTGGTTTGAGTTGGTATACATGGAGCACATAAACGCATGTTCACATTGGCCATATAACATACAAAACCTACAAGCAACAAAATGAGCAAAAACCCGCCTGTAACTAAATAAGTACAAATCAAAAGTGCATTTAAATAACAGAGTTCTTAGTAATACTGTTTTTGATCGAAACAGCATAAAAGCCATCCCACCATGACAAGGTGACTGATCACTGTCTAATATTGAAAAATTTACCCTGTGTCAGTGTTGACCTCAGTGTGTGAATAAGGGCAGACAAAAGGACCTGGTCCCAACCAGTGGACACCAGTCTGGGGTGTCTGACCACCACAACCCCTTGGAATACCAGACTAATGCCCTAACCCCATAACTTCCCTCTCCAAAATCACTGAATGAGAGCTTACTCATCTCTCCATCTCTCCAAATCACACCTCACCACTTGTGCACTTGACCCCAACCTCACCACACCTAACCCATCTCTTCAACCTATCACTAAGTTCTGGTACCTTCCCCTCTGATTTCAAACATGCCACAATCACACCTATCCTCAAAAAAGCCATCCCTTGACCCGAGTGCTATGTCCAGTTATCGCTCCATATCCTTGCTCCCATTTGCTTCCAAACTCTTTGAGCAGCACGTCCACGCTGAACTTTCCTCGAACTTTGCATCTTAGGCTACTTTCACACTAGCGTCGTGCACTGCACGTCGCAATGCGTCGATGTGGAGAAAAAACGCATCCTGCAAAGTTGTCTGCAGGATGCGTTTTTTCCCCATAGACTAACATTACCGACGCATTGCGACGCAGTGTCACACGTTGCAACCGTCGTGCGACGGTTGCGTTGTGTTTTGGCGCACCGCCACCACAAAAAAAGTTACATGTAACTTTTTTTGTGCGTCGGGACCGCCATTTTCGACCTTGCATGCGTGGCCGAAACTCCGCCCCCTCCTTCCCGCACCTTACAATGAAGCATTGCAAGCGTCTTAAGACTGCTTCCGCTGTCAACGTCGGGCACTTTCTGCGCAGCGCGACGGCCCCGTACCGACGCTAGTGTGAAAGCAGCCTAAGGCTATTTTCACACTTCCGTCTTTAAGCTCCCATCACAATCCGTCGATTTTTGAGAATGCAGGATCCTGCATTTTCCCATAGACTTGTATTAGCGACGGTTCACGACGGATGGCCACACGTCGCATCCGTCGTGCGACGAATCCGTCGTGTTTTGGCGGACCGTTGTCTGGAAAAAACGTTCAATGTAACGTTTTTTGTCTGTGTCGGGAAAACGTGTAGCGACGGATCCTGCGTCATATGTCGTTCACTAGAATGGAATCTCTCTCTCTCTCGTCCCCGGACATTTATTTTCCCGTAATTTGTGGACGACGTGTGCGTCGCACACGTTTTTCACTATTTTCATGACGTCCGTCGATCTGTCATTTTGCCGCACTACGACGGACACAAAAAAACGGAAGTGTGAAAGTAGCCTAACTCTCTCTTCGACAACCTACAATCTGGCTTCCGTCCCCACCATTCCAGACTGCCTTGACCAAACTTACTAAGGCTACATTCACATTTGCATTGTTGGACGTTGCGTCGGTGACGCAACGCACAATGCATGCAAAACGCATGCAAAAACGCATTGTTTTGTGACGCATGCGTACATTTTTGGCTTGATTTTGGACGCAAAAAAAATGCAACATGCAGCGTCCTGTGCGCCCTGACGCTTGCGCCAAAAATGACGCATGCGTCACAAAACGCAAGACAACGCATGTCCATGCGCCCCCATGTTAAATATAGGGGCGCATGACGTATGCGTCGCTATGCGTCGCCGAACCTGCGCCCGACGCAACGCAAATGTGAACGTAGCCTAACAACTTACTTGCAGCCAAAGCTAACAGGCAATTCTCTATACTCCTCTTTCAAGACCTGTCCTCTGCCTTCGACACAGTTGACTACTGCCTCCTACTACAGATCCTCTCTTCCTTTGGTGTCAAAGACCTCACCCTATCCTGGATCTCCTCATACCTCACCAACCGCACATTTAGCGTTTTAAACTTCCACACTAAGGGTATGTGTCCACGTTCAGGATTGCATCAGGATTTGGTCAGGATTTTTCATCAGTATTTGTAAGCCAAAACCAGGACTGGAACAATTAGAGGAAAAGTATAACAGAAACATATGCACCACTTCTGCATTTATCACCCACTCCTGGTTTTGGCTTACAAATACTGATGAAAAATCCTGACCAAATCCTGATGCAATCCTGAACGTGGACACATACCCTAAGGGTATGTCTCCACGTTCAGGATTGCATCAGGATTTGGTCAGGATTTTCCATCAGTATTTGTAAGCCAAAACCAGGAGTGGAACAATCAGAGGAAAAGTATAATAGAAGCATATGCACCACTTCTGCATTTATCACCCACTCCTGGTTTTGGCTTACAAATACTGATGGAAAATCCTGACCAAATCCTGATGCAATCCTGAACGTGGAGACATACCCTTACTCCTCATCTCACCCTCTCTCTGTTGGTGTCGCTCAAAGCTCTGTCCTAGGACCCCTTCTCTTCAGCTGTGGGCTGAAATTATCAGGGTACGAAGGTCGCTGGTTATTGGGCCCTTCCCGGCCTAAAAATACAATTCTGCAGCTGCCCCAGAAATGGCTCATCACATCTGACACTTTGCTCGGCTCTTCCATATCTCATTATCACCTAGTCTCTTTCCATCAAAGCCGGCTTCAAGCACTTGGCTCCAATGTAAAGGCTTTTACAAATGTGGTGCCACTGCGTGCAGCACGTGCAAATACGCATTGACAAAAAATACATTCCAAGATACGGATAAAAATAAAACTTTTCAAATAAAAAACTTCATCAATTGTCACTCAAAAAATGTAGTGTACAAAATTGACTGTAGGGAATGCAATTTGTCATATATTGGGTGCACTACGAGAAAGCTGAAAACCAGATTTACAGAGCATTTGAGAGATCTAGGAAGCACCAATATCCAAAGTAAAAATATATCAGCTGCTGCCAAACATTTTAACATGTGCCATTCAGGTAATACATCTATGATGACAATTCAAGGCATAGAACAAACTAATCTGTCACAGCGGGGGGGAGATATCAAAAGACAGCTTCTAACCAGAGAAGCTTTTTGGATATATAATTTGCGAACCAGGTGTCCATTTGGCCTTAATCGTAAAAATGAAATTATGTATCATTATTGTTGAATTTATTCTATTCTTAGTCTTTTGAAATTTATTTTTGTATTAATTGTTGCATTATTGATTGTTTTGTATGTATATTTATAAGCATTGATTGTTTTGTCACTTATTTTAACCACATTTGTATGCAATTTTCGCAGCTGCAGCGAAGTTTAGGTGTTCAGGACCTGTGGTAGAAATCATGTGATTAGTATTGATCACTGGATTGGCCCATGAACACTAGATAACAATCACTGCAAATCCCAGAAAATCATGCATTGACTAAGATCGGGTACGATCGAAACGCGTCGCATGTACTCTGTACCAGGACTTTTGCGTTAAGGCAAGGACTGTTTTGTATTACACCAATTTTTAATGGAGAAATAAAGCATTGGAATTTTATGGAGCTGGAACGCCTTCCTTATATCGTTACGTATGTTCATCTCAGTCCTAGATGTTGTTCCGTGCACCTGCTTGGAATGGTGAGCTGGCTGTAGCTTCTTATAGCCTTTTCTTTTTGCACATTTGCTCTTCCATATTGCCCTGGTGTGGTGGCAATTGGGGTAAACCTAACAGTTGGGGCTAATGTCAGCTATAATTTCTCAACAATCACTATTGGCATTAATCCCTGGGGTTAGTAATGGAGAGGTGTTTATCAAACACCCCCCATTACTAACCCAGTAATCAAAAATAAAAACACCCAAAAAAAACAACTTTATTTGAATAAAAACTCCAGAACATCTTCCCTGTTTCCACCAATTTATTAAAAATAAAAAGAATCCATGCAGGTCTTCCGTAGTCCTGGAAATCCTCAATTTGAAAAACAGTATGTTTTTTATCACCCTAAGAAAGGCATAAAAGGACACTTTTAGCCTCTGTTTTTGGAGAATGCGCCCTATACAAAGGAATGTTGTATATATTGGTAGTTTTCTTCATGTATACAACAAATGTAAGAGTCAAAACGCATTCTACTCATTGCCTTAGGAAGTTATCTCCTGTCCCCTTGTGTTTAAATTTTGTGCTTTGCATTCACAAAGGAAGAACAACTGCGACCTCACCCATCCCCCAATGTATGCATGTAGCCAATTTACACATAAATGTATTCAAGGCGGCAACCACATATTGCATAATTACTTTGTGTTTCCATACAAAACATCTGCAAATCAACTTGTTGAAGCTGGTCATATACCACAGATGTCTTAGGGACACCCATTGTCTAAGAGACACAATATAAATCCTAGAGCACAAAGGATTTCTACCCAGTTGTAAGAAGTCTGACAAATATCAGTGGCATTCATATGTCAACAAGAAGATAAGAAACTAGTAGCAACAATTCATTTACTGTTACTAATATCCAGACTCTAAGGGCCCCTTCACACTGGTCGATTCTGCTACGATTACGACGCATTTGCGTCATATTCGACATCGCAGTACGAGCTCGTAGCCAGCGGTCACACTCTACGATGTTAACGCTTTTTCTGACGTAGTTGCGATGTGAACGTCACGCGTCGCAATCGTACGCTACCCTTCACACCGCCATAGTCCTACGACTCCGAGCGTGACGTATTACCAGCATGGGCGTGCTAAAACGTCACGCCCAATCAGGAGACAGGTATGCGGAAGCCCAACCCACGTAGTCGCATTACGAGCTCGTATGACCGCCGTCACATACTACGATTTCGACCGCCACAGCGAGACATTTACGACGAAAGAAAGTTCTGCTCTTTCTTTCACATCGTACGATGCTGGGCTGCGTCGCAGATCGTAACGCCATGTCACACTTTGCAACCTCGGAACGAGGACGGATAAACGTCACAAATCGAACGCTCGTTCAGACTTTGATTGCACAGTGTGAAGGGGCCCTAAGGGTACCGTCACACATTGAAATTTCCATCGCTACGACGTTACGATTTGTGACGTTCTAGCGATATCGTTACGATATCGCAGTGTCTGACACGCTACTGCGATCAGACACCCTGCTGAGAATCGTACGTCGTAGCAGATCGTTTGGAACTTTCTTTCGTCGCTTGATCACCCGCTGACATCGCTGGATCGTTGTGTGTGACAGCGATCCAGCGATGTCTTCGCTTGTAACCAGGGTAAACATCGGGTAACTAAGCGCAGGGCCGCGCTTAGTAACCCGATGTTTACCGTGGTTACCAGCGTAAAAGTAAAAAAACAAACCGTACATACTCACCCGTCGGTGTCCTTCAGGTCCCTCGCCGTCTGCTTCCTGCTCTGAGTGCCGGCCGGAAAGTGAGAGCAGATCACAGCGGTGCTGCGATCTGCTCTCACTGTACGGCTGCACTCAGAGCAGGAAGCAGACGGCAAGGGACCTGAAGGACACCGACGGGTGAGTATGTACGGTTTGTTTTTTTACGTTTACGCTGGTAACCAGGGTAAACATCGGGTTACTAAGCGCGGCCCTGCGCTTAGTTACCCGATGTTTACCCTGGTTACCCGGGGACTTCGGCATCGCTCCAGCGCCGTGATTGCAACGTGTGACCGCAGTCTACGACGCTGGAGCGATGCTTATACGACGCTGCGACGTCACGAATCGTGCCGTCGCAGCGATGAAAATTTCAATGTGTGACGGTACCCTAAATAATCCTCACTGGTAACACTATTTCCTAGTTATTTACCTACTTGAATCTCTATATCCTGCCACCTCCATCCAATGAAGGCCTGTGCAGAACAAATATGACAACACCGTGTGATAAATAAGAAAGGTCCCCAAGGAATGGGGTCATGATAGTAAACGTGGTCACTGATATGAAAGAGATAGATATACTCACAAGGACTTTTGATTAGGGTAACAGTACAAATAAACAATTCACAACAACTTCCACAGTGAGGGACTAGACATACACACATATACAGAGACATACACTCACCGGCCACTTTATTAGGTACACCATGCTAGTAACGGGTTGGACCCCCTTTTGCCTTCAGAACTGCCTCAATTCTTCGTGGCATAGATTCAACAAGGTGCTGGAAGCATTCCTCAGAGATTTTGGTCCATATTGACATGATGGCATCACACAGTTGCCGCAGATTTGTCGGCTGCACATCCCAAAGATGCTCCATACAAGGCAGGATGGATCCATGCTTTCATGTTGTTTACGCCAAATTCTGACCCTATCATCCGAATGTTGCAGCAGAAATCGAGACTCATCAGACCAAGCAACGTTTTTCCAATCTTCTACTGTCCAATTTCGATGAGCTTGTACAAATTGTAGCCTCAGTTTCCTGTTCTTAGCTGAAAGGAGTGGTACCCGGTGTGGTCTTCTGCTGCTGTAGCCCATCTGCCTCAAAGTTCGACGCACTGTGCGTTCAGAGATGCTCTTAGGCCTACCTTGGTTGTAACGGGTGGCGATTTGAGTCACTGTTGCCTTTCTATCAGCTCGAACCAGTCTGCCCATTCTCCTCTGACCTCTGGCATCAACAAGGCATTTCCGCCCACAGAACTGCCGCTCACTGGATTTTTTTTCTTTTTCGGACCATTCTCTGTAAACCCTAGAGATGGTTGTGCGTGAAAATCCCAGTAGATCAGCAGTTTCTGAAATACTCAGACCAGCCCTTCTGGCACCAACAACCATGCCACGTTCAAAGGCACTCAAATCACCTTTCTTCCCCATACTGATGCTCGGTTTGAACTGCAGGAGATTGTCTTGACCATGTCTACATGCCTAAATGCACTGAGTTGCCGCCATGTGATTGGCTGATTAGAAATTAAGTGTTAACAAGAAGTTGGACAGGTGTACCTAATAAAGTGGCCGGTGAGTGTATATTGTCAATAATATATAACAGACAAGAGATTAAAGTTCCCTCGTAGGTCCGGTCTTGAAGTGCTTAGATAAAGTCTATTGACACATCCTCCTTATGTCCAGAGACATTCTCGTTCTTAAAATCAGGTATTCAGAGCACAACCGGCGCAGACCGTACCAAAGGTACCTTCACACTAAGCGACTTTACAACGATAGCGATCCGTGACGTTGCAGCGTCCTGGATAGCGATATCGTTGTGTTTGACAGGCAGCAGCGATCAGGATCCCGCTGTGAGATCGCTGGTCGTTGCTGAAAGTCCAAAACTTTATTTCGTCGCTGGATCTCCCGCTGACATCGCTGAATCGGTATGTGTGACACCGATCCAGCAATGTCTTCACTGGTAACCAGGGTAAACATCGGGTTACTAAGCGCAGGGCCGCGCTTAGTAACCCGATGTTTACCCTGGTTACCATTGTAAAAGTAAAAAAAAAAAACATACTCACATTCCGGTGCCCGGCGTCCGCTTCCCTGCACTCCTCCTGCATCCTGTGTAAGTGCCGGCCGTAAAGCAGAGCGGTGACGTCACCGCTCTGCTCTGTGGGAGATGCCGGAGATGTTCGGCACTGACACAGGATGCAGGAGGAGTGCAGGGAAGCGGACGCCGGGCACCGGAATGTGAGTATGTGTTTTTTTTTTTAACTTTTACAATGGTAACCAGGGTAAACATCGGGTTACTAAGCGCGGCCCTGCGCTTAGTAACCCGATGTTTACCCTGGTTACCAGGGGACTTCGGCATCGTTGTCTGTATCGCTGCAGCGTCGCTAAGGCTACTTTCACACTAGCGTCGGGCTCGGCCCGTCGCTGTGCGTCGGGCCGACGTTCCCGACGCTAGCGTTGTCTCCGCCGCACAACGGGGGCAGCGGATGCATTTTTCCAGCGCATCCGCTGCCCCATTGTGAGGTGCGGGGAAGTGCGGGGAGGTGGGGGCGGAGTTCCGGCCGCGCATGCGCGGTCGGAAAAAGCGGACCGTCGTGAGCAAAAAACGTTACATGTAGCGTTTTTTGCTCCCGACGGTCCGCCACTGCACGACGCATCCGTCGCACGACGGGTGCGACGTGTGGCAATCCGTCACAATGCGTCGCTTCATGTTAATCAATGGTGAAAAAACGCATCCTGCAAACACTTTTGCAGGATGCGTTTTTTCGGCAAAACGACGCATTGTGACGGAATGCAGTTAACGCTAGTGTGAAAGTAGCCTTAGTGTGAAGGTACCTTTACTCTTCAGTGATTGTGATAAGGTCTCATTCGACTGCCGCAAATCTGACTTTGCATCAACTTTTAAAATGGGGAGGGTTCAGCCACTCAGTGTTATTAAAAGAAAAACACATATAACAATACAACAGGGAAGATTCTCTATATGGGGATCAGGTGGTGTGTACCTAGGCGTTTTATACCGCTATAATAACCTATGATTTGTCTCCAGTCCACACATGACTGTCAGCCACACCTAACTGGACTTCTTTATACACTCAGAATTTTATATTTCAATCCTTATTCATTCACACAAGAGATCATTCAAGGAGTCTCATATATAACATAAAACATATATTTATGGTGTCAACCTACATACACAAGGAAGCATATGCCAAACGGTAAAAACATTAATAAATCTTTATTGAGGAAATAGCATACATACAAGTAAAAACCTTGGGGTACACAAATAAAAAAAGGAAACGGCAAACTCAGCACAAAGTAAACCTTATGTGCTCATATATGCCATCAATGACATCATCGGTTCATGTAAAGATCTGCAAATTTCTATAGTAGTTATTAAAGCCGACTATGCATATGAGCCCAGGGAAAATGGACTTAAGCCTCACCAATTACAAATAGACAAAGCCAAGTTACCTCAAAAATATTTCATGACAGTTAGTACTTGTAAGGATCAATGTAAACAGGGGTCTAGACCGCCAGATAATATTAAATGTTATAGATATTTTAAACAGAACTAATTAAAGGCTCAATATATGTAAAGAGATTTTGGTGTAGCAAATCCGCACTATTAAGTACATAAATTAGTTCCAATAGGTAAATGAAATGATTCAGATAATATAAAGAGTACAAAACCATCCATATGAATATAGTATAGACACTAGGTCTAAAAGATATTTTATGAGGATAATTAGGCACTGGAATAATTCAACATTATGGAATAAATACCTCAAAGCTATTCCTATCACAGTTGGTGCTCATAAACTTCGATGGATTGAACATTCCTATCATAAATTCACACATGTGAAACACAATCAGATATCCTCCCAAATAGAACTTATAGTATTCAATAAAATTCCAAGTGGAGTTATTAACATAAAGTAATATCCAGAGTTAGTTGATTAAGACCAAAAGTGTACATTGTGCTCAGGCAAGTAATATCAATATTGGTGGCACCAAATAAAAGTAATAGGTAAAGATAGATGAAAAACAAGTAGCCATAGGGGCGTCATCCTGCAACCAGGTCATGTATACCTTGATTTTTTTAGAGCTTTCTCCTTCTCTCCTCCATTATTCATTTGGTGGTACTATTATTCATATGAGCACATTACATCTCTCAGGCAGCTTAGGGTTTATCCTGGGGACTACTCCTTGATACAATTCCATTTGGAATCATAATTGAATATTGTTAGCCCTATTTGGCAGCACATTTATCTTCCACCTATGTAGATTTTATGTACACCTACTGTAAGGACTAGTAGATTGCTTGAACACATTGAATTTTATGAGCACCAACTGTAATATATCTTTTTCTTGGATCAACAAAATTGTTTATATACCTCCCAAATGGCTACTTGTTTTTCATCTATCTTTACCTATTACCTTTATTTGGTGCCACCAATATTGATATTACTTGCATGAGCACAATGTACACTTTTGGTCTTAACCCCTTTACCCCCAAGGGTGGTTTGCACGTTAATGACCGGGCCAATTTTTACAATTCTTACCACTGTCCTTTTATGAGGTTATAACTCTGGATCGCTTCAACAGATCCCCATGATTCTGATACTGTTTTCTTGTGATTTATTGTACTTCATGTTAGTGGTAAAATTTCCTTGACATTACTTGAGTATATTTGTGAAAAAAAATGGAAATTTGGCGAAAATTTTGCAATTTTCCAACTTTGAATTTTCATGGGGTCTATATGATAGAAAATACCCAAGTGTGACACCATGCTAAAAACTGCACCCCTCAAGGTGCTCAAAACCACATTCAAGAAGTTTATTAACCCTTCAGGTGCTTCACAGGAATTTTTGGAATGTTTAAAAAAAAACATGAACATTTAACTTTTTTTCACAAAAAATTGAATTCTGATCCAATTTGTTTTATTTTACCAAGGGTAACAGGAGAAATTGGACCCCAAACGTTGTTGTGCAACTTGTCCTGAGTACGCTGATACCCCATGTGTGGGGATAAACCACTGTTCGGGCGCATGGCAGAGTGTTATGACCCCAATGGCGAGGGTCTCAGAGGAACGTGGAAGTCTGCAGAATACAAAAATCCAGCTCATAGGGCAGTGGTAACTGGGTTGACCATATATCTACTCCTAACGCCAACACTAGAAGTAGCCGGGGATCATTCCTACGTTGATTCTAGATGACACGCGCCAGCCGGAGAATCTAGCTACCCCTAGTAGAGGAAAACAAAGACCTTTCTTGCCTCCAGAGAAGGGGACCCCAAAGCTGGATAGAAGCCCCCCACAAATAATGACGGTGAGGTAAGAGGAAATGACAAACACAGAAATGAACCAGGTTTAGCACAGAGAGGCCCGCTTACTGATAGCAGAATAAAGAAAGGTAACTTATATGGTCAACAAAAACCCTATCAAAATCCACACTGGAAATTCAAGAACCCCCGAACCGTCTAACGGTCCGGGGGGAGAACACCAGCCCCCTAGAGCTTCCAGCAAAGGTCAGGATATAGATTTGGAACAAGCTGGACAAAAATACAAAACCAAAACAAATAGCAAAAAGCAAAAGGCAGACTTAGCTGATATAACTGGAACCAGGATCAGTAGACAAGAGCACAGCAGACTAGCTCTGATAACTACGTTGCCAGGCATTGAACTGAAGGTCCAGGGAGCTTATATAGCAACACCCCTAACTAACGACCCAGGTGCGGATAAAAGGAAAGACAGAAAAACCAGAGTCAAAAAACTAGTAACCACTAGAGGGAGCAAAAAGCAAATTCACAACAGTACCCCCCCCTTAGTGAGGGGTCACCGAACCCTCACCACGACCACCAGGGCGATCAGGATGAGCGGCATGAAAGGCACGAACTAAATCGGCCGCATGAACATCAGAGGCGACCACCCAGGAATTATCCTCCTGACCATAGCCCTTCCACTTGACCAGGTACTGAAGCCTCCGCCTGGAGAGGCGAGAATCCAAGATCTTCTCCACCACGTACTCCAACTCGCCCTCAACCAACACCGGAGCAGGAGGCTCAGCAGAAGGAACTACAGGCACAATGTACCGCCGCAACAAGGACCTATGAAATACATTGTGAATAGCAAACGACACAGGAAGATCCAGACGAAAAGATACAGGATTAAGGATTTCCAATATCTTGTAAGGCCCAATAAAACGAGGTTTAAATTTGGGAGAGGAGACCTTCATAGGAACAAAGCGGGAAGAAAGCCACACCAAATCCCCAACGCGTAGTCGGGGACCCACACCGCGGCGGCGGTTGGCAAAGCGCTGAGCCTTCTCCTGTGACAACTTCAAGTTGTCCACCACATGATTCCAGATCTGCTGCAACCTATCCACCACAGAATCCACCCCAGGACAGTCAGAAGGCTCCACATGACCCGAAGAAAAGCGAGGATGGAAACCAGAGTTGCAGAAAAAAGGCGAAACCAAGGTGGCGGAACTAGCCCGATTATTAAGGGCAAACTCAGCCAACGGCAAGAATGTCACCCAATCGTCCTGATCAGCAGAGACAAAACACCTCAAATAAGCCTCCAAAGTCTGATTGGTTCGCTCCGTCTGTCCATTAGTCTGAGGATGGAAAGCAGACGAAAACGACAAATCAATGCCCATCCTACTACAAAAGGATCGCCAGAACCTGGAAACGAACTGGGATCCTCTGTCTGACACAATATTCTCAGGGATGCCGTGCAAACGAACCACGTTCTGGAAAAACACAGGAACCAGATCGGAAGAGGAAGGCAGCTTAGGCAAAGGAACCAAATGGACCATCTTGGAGAAGCGATCACATATCACCCAGATAACGGACATGCCCTGAGATAGCGGAAGATCAGAAATGAAATCCATGGAGATATGAGTCCAAGGTCTCTTCGGGACAGGCAAGGGCAAGAGCAAACCGCTGGCACGAGAACAGCAAGGCTTAGCTCGAGCACAAGTCCCACAGGACTGCACAAATGACCGCACATCTCTTGACAAGGAAGGCCACCAAAAGGACCTGGCCACCAGATCTCTGGTGCCAAAAATTCCCGGGTGACCTGCCAACACCGAGGAATGAACCTCGGAAATGACTCTGCTGGTCCACTTATCCGGAACAAACAGTCTGTCAGGTGGACAAGACTCAGGCCTATCAGCCTGAAATCTCTGCAACACACGTCGCAGATCCGGAGAAATAGCTGACAAGATAACTCCATCTTTAAGAATACCAACAGGATCAGCGACTCCAGGAGCATCAGGCACAAAGCTCCTAGAAAGAGCATCGGCCTTCACATTCTTTGAACCTGGTAAATACGAGACAACAAAATCAAAGCGGGAGAAAAACAATGACCAGCGGGCCTGTCTCGGATTAAGGCGTTTAGCAGACTCGAGATACATCAGATTTTTGTGATCAGTCAAGACCACCACACGATGCTTAGCACCCTCGAGCCAATGACGCCACTCCTCAAATGCCCATTTCATGGCCAACAACTCCCGATTGCCCACATCATAATTTCGCTCGGCAGGCGAAAACTTCCTAGAGAAAAAGGCACAAGGTTTCATAACAGAGAAACCAGGGCCTCTCTGCGACAAAACGGCCCCTGCCCCAATCTCCGAAGCATCCACCTCAACCTGAAAGGGAAGTGAGACGTCAGGCTGGCACAAAACAGGCGCCGAAGTAAACCGGCGTTTCAACTCCTGGAAAGCCTCCACGGCAGCAGGAGCCCAGTTAGCTACATCGGAGCCCTTCTTGGTCATATCCGTCAAAGGTTTCACAATGCTAGAAAAATTAGCGATAAAACGACGGTAGAAGTTAGCGAAGCCCAAGAACTTCTGAAGACTCTTAACTGACGAGGGCTGAGTCCAATCAAGAATAGCTCGGACCTTGACTGGGTCCATCTCCACAGCAGAAGGGGAAAAAATGAACCCCAAAAAGGGAACCTTCTGTACACCAAAGAGACACTTTGAGCCCTTGACAAACAAAGAATTTTCACGCAAAATTTTAAAGACCAACCTGACCTGCTCCACATGCGAATCCCAATTATCAGAAAAAACCAAAATATCATCCAGATAAACAATCAAAAATTTATCCAGATACTTCCGGAAAATGTCATGCATAAAGGACTGAAAAACTGAAGGCGCATTGGAGAGCCCAAAAGGCATCACCAAGTACTCAAAATGACCTTCGGGCGTATTGAATGCGGTTTTCCATTCATCACCTTGCTTAATGCGCACAAGGTTGTACGCACCACGAAGGTCTATCTTGGTGAACCACTTGGCACCCTTAATCCGGGCAAACAAGTCAGACAACAGCGGTAAAGGATACTGAAATTTGACAGTGATCTTATTTAAAAGCCGATAATCAATACAAGGTCTCAAAGATCCGTCCTTTTTTGCCACAAAAAAGAATCCCGCACCAAGAGGGGAAGAAGACGGACGAATATGTCCTTTTTCCAGAGACTCCTTGATATATGAACGCATAGCGGTATGTTCAGGTACCGACAGATTAAACAGTCTTCCCTTAGGAAATTTACTGCCTGGGATCAAATCTATAGCACAGTCACAGTCCCTATGAGGAGGCAGTGCACTGGACTCAGACTCACTGAAGACATCCTGATAATCAGACAAATACTCCGGAACTTCCGAAGGCGTAGAAGAAGCAATAGACACAGGCAGGGAATCCTCATGAATACCACGACAGCCCCAACTTGAGACTGACATAGCCTTCCAGTCCAGGACTGGATTATGGGTCTGTAACCATGGCAGCCCTAAAACGACCAAATCATGCATTTTATGTAAAACCAGGAAACGTATCACCTCGCGGTGTTCAGGAGTCATGCACATGGTAACCTGTGTCCAATACTGCGGTTTATTTGCTGCCAATGGCGTAGCATCAATACCCCTAAGAGGAATAGGATTTTCTAATGGTTCAAGAGTAAATCCACAGCGCTTAGCAAATGAGAGATCCATGAGACTCAGGGCAGCACCTGAATCTACAAACGCCATGACAGGATAAGATGACAGTGAGCAAATCAAAGTTACAGACAGAATAAATTTAGGTTGCAAATTACCAACGGTGACAGGACTAACAACCTTAGCTATACGTTTAGAGCATGCTGAGATAATATGTGTAGAATCACCACAGTAGTAGCACAAGCCATTCCGGCGTCTATGAATTTTCCGCTCATTTCTAGTCAGGATTCTATCACATTGCATTAAATCAGGTGTCTGTTCAGACAACACCATGAGGGAATTTGCGGTTTTTCTATCACATTGCACCGAATTAGGTGTCTGTTCAGACAACACCATGAGGGAATTTGCGGTTTTGCGCTCCCGCAACCGCCGGTCAATTTGAATAGCCAGTGCCATAGTATCATTCAGACCTGTGGGAATGGGAAAACCCACCATAACATTCTTAATGGCTTCAGAAAGGCCATTTCTAAAATTAGCGGCCAGTGCACACTCGTTCCAATGTGTCAGCACGGACCATTTCCGAAATTTTTGGCAATACACTTCAGCCTCGTCCTGCCCCTGAGACATAGACAGCAAGGCCTTTTCTGCCTGAATCTCAAGATTGGGTTCCTCATAAAGTAAACCGAGCGCCAGAAAAAACGCATCAAGATCAGCCAATGCCGGATCTCCTGGCGCCAGCGAAAAAGCCCAATCCTGAGGGTCGCCCCGTAAGAACGAAATAACTATTTTTACTTGCTGAGCAGAATCTCCTGATGAACAGGGTCTCAGGGACAAAAACAATTTACAATTATTCACGAAATTCCTAAACTTAAACCTGTCTCCGGAAAACAGTTCAGGAATCGGTATTTTAGGTTCTGACCTAGGATTTCTGATAACATAGTCTTGTATGCCCTGCACACGAGTAGCCAGCTGGTCCACACTTGTAATCAAGGTCTGGACATTCATGTCTGCAGCAAGCATAGCCACTCTGAGGTAAAGGGGAAGGAGAAAAAAAAAACTCAGAATCTTCTTTCTTATAATCCCTCTTCTGCAATGCATTAAACATTTAATACTGGCCTGGCAAACTGTTATGACCCCAATGGCGAGGGTCTCAGAGGAACGTGGAAGTCTGCAGAATACAAAAATCCAGCTCATAGGGCAGTGGTAACTGGGTTGACCATATATCTACTCCTAACGCCAACACTAGAAGTAGCCGGGGATCATTCCTACGTTGATTCTAGATGACACGCGCCAGCCGGAGAATCTAGCTACCCCTAGTAGAGGAAAACAAAGACCTTTCTTGCCTCCAGAGAAGGGGACCCCAAAGCTGGATAGAAGCCCCCCACAAATAATGACGGTGAGGTAAGAGGAAATGACAAACACAGAAATGAACCAGGTTTAGCACAGAGAGGCCCGCTTACTGATAGCAGAATAAAGAAAGGTAACTTATATGGTCAACAAAAACCCTATCAAAATCCACACTGGAAATTCAAGAACCCCCGAACCGTCTAACGGTCCGGGGGGAGAACACCAGCCCCCTAGAGCTTCCAGCAAAGGTCAGGATATAGATTTGGAACAAGCTGGACAAAAATACAAAACCAAAACAAATAGCAAAAAGCAAAAGGCAGACTTAGCTGATATAACTGGAACCAGGATCAGTAGACAAGAGCACAGCAGACTAGCTCTGATAACTACGTTGCCAGGCATTGAACTGAAGGTCCAGGGAGCTTATATAGCAACACCCCTAACTAACGACCCAGGTGCGGATAAAAGGAAAGACAGAAAAACCAGAGTCAAAAAACTAGTAACCACTAGAGGGAGCAAAAAGCAAATTCACAACAGCAGAGCTCAGAAGGGAAGAAGCGCCATTTGACTTTTCAACGCAAAATTGTCTGGATTTGAGATAGGACGCCATGTCTCGTTTGGAGAGCCCCTGATGTGCCTAAACATTGAAATCCCCCACAAGTGACACCATGTTGGAAAGTTGACCTCCTAAGGAACTTATCTAGATGTGTGGTGAGCACTTTGAACCCCCAAGTGCTTCACAGAAGTTTAGAATTTAGAGCCGTGAAAATTAAAAAATCTTTTTTTCCACAAAAATGATCTTTTAGCCCCCAATTTTGTATTTTTCAAAGGGTATCTGGAGAAATTGGACCCCCAAAAGTTGTTGTGCAGTTTGTCCTGAGTACGCTGATACCCCATATGTGGGAGAAAACTGTTTGGGCGCATGGCAGAGCTCGGAAGGGAAGAAGTGGCGTTTTGGAATGCAGACTTTGATGGAATGGTCTGCGGGCATCACGTTGCGTTTGCAGAGCCTCATGTACCTAAACAGTAGAAACCCCCCACAAGTGACCCCATTTTGGAAACTAGACCCCCCAAGGAACTTATCCAGATGTGTGGTGAGCACTTTGAACCCCCAAGTGCTTCACTAAAGTTTATAACGCAAAGCCGTGAAAATATTTTTTTCCCCACAAAAATGATTTTTTAGCCCTCAGTTTTGTAGTTTCCCTAGTGTAACAGGAGAAATTGGACCCCAAAAGTTGTCTAATTTGTCCTGAGTATGCTGATACCCCATATGTGGGAGAAAACTACTATTTGGGCGCACGGCAGAGCTCGGAAGGGAAGGAGCACCATCAGTGTATGGATTCAGATCGGACGTCATGTTGCGTTTGCAGAGCCCCTGGTGTGCCTAACCAGTGGAAACCTCCCAATTCTAACTCCAACCCTAACACCAGTACACCCCACCCCTAAGCCTAATCCCAACCCTAACCACACCCCTAACCCCAACACACCCCTAATCCCAACCCTAACAACACCCCTAACCTGAACACACCCCTAATCCCAACCCCAACACATCCCTAACCCCAACACACCCCTAACCCTAATTCCAACCCTAACCATACCCCTAACCCTGACACACCCCTAACCCAATCGTAACTGTAATCCAAACCCTAACCCCTACTCTAGCCCCAACCCTAACTTTAGCCCCAACCCTAGCCCAAACTTTAGCCCCAACCCTAACTTTAGCCTCAACCCGAACCCTAGCTTTAGCCCCAACCCAAACTTTAGCCCCAACCCTAACTTTAGCCCCAACTCTAACCCTAACTTTAGCCCCAACCCTAACCCTAATGGGAAAATGGAAATAAATACTTTTTTATTTTATTATTTTTCCCTAACTAAGGCGGTGATAATGGAGGGTTTGATTTACTATTTATAGCGGGTTTTTATAGCAGGTTTTTATGTCGGGTTTTTATGATTGACCGCTGTCACACACTAAAAGACGCTTTTTATTGCAAAAAATATTTTTTGCGTTACCACATCCCGAGAGCTATAATTTTTCCATATTTTGGTCCACAGAGTCATGTGAGGTCTTGTTTTTTGCGGGACTAGTTGACGTTTTTAGTGGTATCATTTTAGGGCACATGACATCTTTTAATCGCTTTTTATTCCGATTTTTGTTAGGCAGAAAGAACAAAGACCAGCAATTCGTGAATTTCTTTTTGGGGGGGAGGGCGTTTATACCGTTCCGCGTTTGGTAAAATTGATAAAGCAGTTTTATTCTTCGGGTCAGTGCAATTACCTCATTTATATCATTTTTTTTATGTTTTGGCACTTTTATACAATAAAAACTATTTTATAGAAAAAAATAATTATTTTTGCATCGTTTTATTCTGAGGGCTATAACTATTTTTTCGCTGATGACACTGTATGGCGGTTACTTTTTTGCGGGACGAAATTATGTTTTCGGCGATACAATGTTTATATCCGTCTTTGTAATCACGTGTTAGGCTACGTTCACATTTGCGGTCCTCGCCGCAGCGTCGGGCGCCGCAGCGGCGCCGCATGCGTCATGCGCCCCTATATTTAACATGGGGGCGCATGGACATGCGGCGCACTTGCGTTTTGCGCCGCATGCGTCGCTGCGGCGCCCGCGTCCGGGCGCAGAGGACGCAGCAAGTTGCATTTTTGCTGCGTCCAAATTCAATGAAAAAAACGACGCATGCGGCGCAAAACGCAGCGTTGTGCATGCGTTTTGCTGCGTTTTTATTTGCGTTGTGCGTTGCGGCGCCGACGCTGCGGCGCACAACGCAAATGTGAACGTAGCCTTATTCCACTTTTTGTTCGGCTGTATGATGATAAAGCATTGTTTTTTGCCTAGTTTTTTTTTTTTTACGATTTTCACTGAAGGGGTTAACTAGTGGGACAGTTTTATAGGTCGGGTCGTTATGGACGAGGTGATACTAAATATGTGTACTTTTATTTATTTTTTATTTACTTAAATGTATTTATTGGAACAATATTTGTTTTTTAATTTATTTATTTAGGATTTTTTTTTTACAAATGTAAATATTTTTTTTTACTTTGTCCCAGAGTGGGGCATCACTGATCTGACACTTTACAATGCACTGTGTCAGATAATCGATCTGACAGGTACTGCAGGAGGCTTGTCGGCGCCTGATCTGAGCAGGCGCTTGCAAGCCACCTCCCTGCAGGACCCGGAAGGAGCGCCACAGCCATCTTGGATCCAGGGCCTGCAGGGAGGAGGACAGAGGAGACGCTCGTAGCAACGTGATCACATCGCGTTTTTCCGAGGGTCTCAGAGAAGCACGCAGGGAGCCCCCTCCCTGCGCGATGCTTCCCTATGCCGCCGGAACGCTGCAATCATGTTCGATCGCAGTGTTCCGAGGGTTAATGTGCCAGAAGCAGTCCATGACCGCTCCTGGCACATAGTGCCGGATGTCAGCTGTGATAGTCAGCTGACACCCGGCCGTGATCGGCTGATCACGTTAGACGTACTATCCCATCGGGGGTCATACGGACCCATACCACCTCGATGGGATAGTACGTCTAATGTCAGAAAGGAGTTAATCAACTAACTCTGGATATTACTTTGTGTTAATACCTCCACTTGGAATTTGGATTGAATACTATAAGTTCTATCTGGGAGGATATCTGATTGTGTTTCACATGTGTGAATTTATGATAGGAATGTTCAATACATCGAAGTTTATGAGCACCAACTGTGATAGGAATAGCTTTGAGGTATTTATTCCATAATGTTGAATTATTCCAGTGCCTAATTATCCTCATAAACTATCTTTTATACCTAGTGTCTATACTATATTCATATGGATGGTTTTGTACTTTTTATATTATCTGAATCATTTCATTTACCTATTGGAACTAATTTATGTACTTAATAGTGCGGATTTGCTACACCAAAATCTCTTTACATATATTGAGCCTTTAATTAGTTCTGTTTAAAATATCTATAACATTTAATATTATCTGGCGGTCTAGACCCCTGTTTACATTGATCCTTACAAGTACTAACTGTCATTAAATATTTTTGAGGTAACTTGGCTTTGTTTATTTGTAATTGGTGAGGCTTAAGTCCATTTTCCCTGGGCTCATATGCATAGTCGGCTTTAATAACTCTCCTATAGAAATTTGCAGATCTTTACATGAACCGATGATGTCATTGATGGCATATATGAGCACATAAGGTTTACTTTGTCCTGGGTTTGCAGTTTCCTTTTTTTATTTGTGTACCCCAAGGTTTTTACTTGTATGTATTCTACAGTGGTGTTCAAAAGTCCTGCATAGGCGTGAAGAAAAATATATGTTTCATATTTCTGCAGCTCTACAGTGAAACTGGTGGAACATATATGTTTTTGTAATCCCTCATTGTATGCCATACTCATTTTTGAATGTCCCAAGTGTATTAATTTTATGGCATGCGCATTTTTGATAATTTTTTTTACAGCATAACCATACCTACACCAGTACAGTGTGTAGAATGGTGAACAGGTTTATAAGTTCATTAACTTCCAATGCAAGTTCACACAGACTTAAATTTTACTTTTTAAGATTTATTATTTTTTATTAAATTCAGAGTCCTGAAAAGGGCCTTTTGAGTGCATCCTTTAGCTTCTAATACTTTATTGGCCAGCCTTTGCTCTTGAGCACTAGCTTGCATCTCTATGGCATTGAGTGAACAAGCTTCTGCAGATGTTCACGAGTGATGATGTGGTTCCAGGCCTGTATCAGAGCCTCAATCAACTCACTCTTGGTCCTTGGCTGTTTTCTAGATATCTCTAATGATACCTTGTGCCACAAATTTTCAATTGGAATGAGGTCCGGGGACTGAGCTGGCCAGTCAATAGTAGCCACCTTGTTCTTCCAACACCAATGGCTGCCATACAGCCCCAGACCATTACTTTCATTACATGTTTCACAGAGAAGCTCAAACACTCTGGCTTGTACTCTTCATGTGGGAACCTTCTCACACAAGACTTGCCATCATTTCCTAAAATGCAAAAAGTGCTTTCATCACTAATTAGCACTTTTTCCCACTCCTCCTTCCTCCATTTTAAATATTTCAATGCCCACAGTTTTCTCCTTTGTCTTTGTATGGCTGTCATCAATGGCTTCTTTCGGGCCTTGCACCCTTTCAATCCTGCTTCCAAACATCTCTTCCTAACAGTTGATGTTGCTACCTCAATATTGCACTTTTCTTGCCATTCTCGCAGAAGCTGAGGAGAGGTGAGCTTTCGATTGGCAAGGGATGTTCTTATCAGTACTCTATCCTCCCTTTTAGTTGACTTTCTGGGCCGACCAGATCTGGGCCTGTCCTGGGTAATTCCAAGCTGCTTATGTTTCTGCAAAATTCTTACGGCTATACTCTGATTACAGCCGACCTTCCTTGCGATCTGGGGGCCAGTATAACCCTCTTCATGTAGCACCACAACTCGCACACGATCCTCCGCTGACAAAAATCTGAAGGCTCCCATCATAAAACTCTACAGTATGATTCACTAGATAGACCAACAGATAAAACAAACAAACAAAGCAGCAGATGTGATGCAATGTAATGCAATGTGATTGGCTGCCATATCCAGGTTATGATTGGTCACAAGAACCTCATCTGTGATTGGCTAATTTTGGATCTGAAGCTGTACAATATATAGTTGTGCTTTCAATTCCCATATTGTTGCAATAATTTCAGGCAAAACTGCTTCAAAAGCTAAAAATATTACAGGGAGAGAATGCAAAATTGTATTCTGAACAAAACCATATATAATATGTCACATTAGCATCGAAGATATTCGACAGAAAACGTTTAAAACTTGAAAAATCAATTTATCCTATGCCTATGCAGGACTTTTGAACACCACTGTATTTCCTCAATAAAGATTTATTAATGATTTTACCATTTGGCATATGCTTCCTTGTGTATATACGTTGATGTTCTGGTTTGGAAGTGCCTTTTATTTAGGTAGGCCTATATTTGTCTATTAATATATATTTACTAGATGGTGGCCTGGGTATTCTAGAATATGTATGTATGTGGAGCGCCCCCACGCAAGGGCAATGGGGTACTCGGCACCGGGTCCTTCATTTCGGGGGGGATGTCAAGGTGGCCCGACCCGGTCTGTGGCCCTTTGAGGGACGTCCAATAAACGGAATAGAGTTTTTATGGTTTTGGGAAAGGTCTTTAACCCTGCTATTCTCCTGGTTACCACTATACACTTGTTATCTTCTAGCTAATATAAGTGTTTTAATTGAATAATTTTTGCAGTATTATATTGTATGTGAACCTGGTTGTTTATAAACAAATGAAAAATGGAAAGAAAAACTTACTTTTTATTTTTTTTGTGTCAAAACATTTAACATGGCCTTATTGGAATATTTATGCATATTGCATATTTGCACATACAAAAATAATTATTCATCCAGCTGTAAACTATAACTAATAACAATAAACTAAATGTAATTATAATATTTCCCCCCCCCCCAAAAAAAAAACAAAAAAAAACAGTTCAGTTTTTTTTATGTAAAATGATAAATAAGTCACACGGTGCAAAATGTACTGTTTGCAATTGTCACAGGTATAATTGACATAACTTTTGCATAAATATTTTTCACATCTGTAACATATCACATTTGATTTGTGATTGCTTGATGTTGGACAGAAGTCGCATCGTTTCCGTTTTAGGCTGGTTGCGTTGCTGGTGGCGTCCGTGGGTATTGTAGCAGTGCTGGTGTAAGCTGTTGGTTCACTTTCTTTATCTTGCTGTTGGATCCTGTGGACAATGGCTGCCGCTCCATCAGCTCTGGGTGTTACCTTTCGTTCTTCAATATATGGGCTAACCAGTGATTTTCCCCAACTCCTCTATAAAAAGTCTTCTCTTATATGGTTTATTTTTGTTCCAATTTGGGGTATATAAGCATGCACTCATTCTATCAATTGCTGCTTTACACTATACCATCTAATCAAAAGAATTGAATACTTTGACAATAAAAAAATAGTTTATCTGCTACATACCTGTAAAGATGATCCTTTAGAACTCTGTTGTCTGTATATGTCCTTTCTGCTCTCTCTCCAGCTGGACTGAAAATGAAACTGGATAGACTACTATGGCAATTGTCTACTGATAGGATAAAATAAACCCCACCCCCACCCTTTAGGATAAGAGCTCAGAGTCAGGGGTGGATTAAGGGTAGCCAGGGCCCCGGGCTGTTCAGACACTGTGTGCCCCCCGGTCATGCGACGGGGTCATTGTATGCCTGAACCAGATTATTACAGAAAAATAGATGCTGTATGAAACTATAACCTGTCAAACATCCATTGGTCTAGTCAATTTACCCCCCCCCCCCCAAAAAAAAAAAAAAATCAGTACTATCACCATAAGTGCCAGTATTTACAGGAGATCTGTACTTAGTATGCAATGTCTTTGTAGAGGTAATACAGTGATCACCCGTGACATTATACACAGGAGCTCTGTATATAGTATACAGTGGTATAGTCTCTAGGTGAAGTCCTTCATCTTTCATCCAGCACAGACTGCCATCACTTCATCCAGCCAGGACTCGTCTCTGCAGGAAATAACACAGTAAACAATAAAATAAATACATCACTGCAGTAATAATATCCCTTAATTGTATGGTAATTATAATATCCCCCATCCTGGCTCCGTGTATCTCATTCCTGGCTCCAGCCATGTGTTCTCCCATCCTGCCCTCATGAGTATCCATTCTGCCCCATATGATCTCCCCATCAGTCTCCATCGTATCCATCCTGCCCCATGATCCTGCACGATCTGTCTCCAATCCTGCCCCATGTCTTTCATTCTGCCCCATGTCTCCAATCATGCCCCGTATCTACATTCTGCCCATGTCTCCACTCCTGCCCCATCTGACTCCAGTCCTGCCTCCAGTGTGTCCAGCATCTCTGCCCCCAGTGTCCAGCATCTCTGCCCCCAGTGTCCAGCATCTCTGCCCCCAGTGTCCAGCATCTTTGCCCCCAGTGTCCAGCATCTCTGCTCCCAGTGCTCAGCATCTCTGCCCCCAATGTGTCCAGCATCTCTGCCCCCAATGTGTCCAGCATCTCTGCCCCCAATGTGTCCAGCATCTCTGCCCCCAATGTGTCCAGCATCCTGCCCGCAGTGTGTCCAGCATCCTGCCCGCAGTGTGTCCAGCATCCTGCCCCCAGTTTGTCCAGCATCCTGCCCCCAGTGTGTCCAGCATCCTGCCCCCAGTGTGTCCAGCATCCTGCCCCCAGTGTGTCCAGCATCCTGCCCCCAGTGTGTCCAGCATCCTGCCCCCAGTGTGTCCAGCATCCTGCCCCCAGTGTGTCCAGCATCCTGCCCCCCAGTGTGTCCAGCATCCTGCCCCCAATTTGTCCAGCATCCTGCCCCGTATGTCCAGCATCCTGCCCCCAGTGTGTCCAGCATCCTGCCCCCAGTGTGTCCAGCATCCTGCCCCCAGTGTGTCCAGCATATTGCCCCCAGTGTGTCCAGCATATTGCCCCCAGTGTGTCCAGCATATTGCCCCCAGTGTGTCCAGCATATTGCCCCCCAGTGTGTCCAGCATATTGCCCCCCAGTGTGTCCAGCATATTGCCCCCAGTTTGTCCAGCATTCTGCCCCAGTGTCTCCAGCATATTGCCCCCAGTGTGTCCAGCATCTCTGCCCCCAGTGTCCACCATACTGGCCCGGGCCCCCCGGATTGCCATTCGCAATAAAAAATAAATAAAAAAAAAGTTCTCCTCACCTGTCCGCGCTCCTTCGGCGAAGCTCGGCGACTGACAATGACATCAGACGCCGGCGACGTGCTCGCTGCGGCTGAAGTCAGCTGCCAGCCTCCGATTGGCTGGCGGCTGTTAACTATTGATGGGCGGGCGCGCGCCCCCGCACATCAATAGCGTTTAACTGCCGCAGCGCCGGTAGGGGCCCGGTGAGCAGATGAGACGGGGCCCGATGCGGGCCACCTCTGCCCACCGGGCCCATACGCCAGTCAGGGCAGTAATGCCCTGATGGCGGCGGGCAATCTGAGTGGTAGCCCAGGGCCCCCCCACAACACTGGGCCCTGGGCTACTGCCCAGATTGACCCCATTATAATCCGCCCCTGCTCAGAGTAAAGCAAACACACTTTTCAGACAGAATTCATTAGTACTCTTTCAGGTCAACATTTCACAGAAATTAGATCAGGGAACACAAGTAAAAAAAGAGAATATGTTCATTTACAATATGAAATGTTGAGAACTGAATTGAACTATTTTACAGGAACAGCAGGGTAAAAATATTTGTCACATAACTATACTGGAAGGTAATCCATCAGCAGTATTGTAATGAGAAAATGTATGTATGTATAAATCTGCATGGACCAAAAGGACCTAAATAAATTGATAAATAGTAGTAGATGTAATATATAGTCCAAAATGAGATTATAGCTCCTTTATTTTACTCATAAAATGGCTGGAGATCACTATAAAAGGCTATCGGTCATTTTTGACCGAAGAGTACAAGTGTATAAAAAAATTGTGGAGCAAAAAGTAAACATAAAAATATATATATATAACAATACGCATAGTAAGAACCCCTCAAATGAGGATAAGTCAATCAACCACAAGTTTCAGAACCGCATCTTGAATATTTAAAAAAATATTAAAGTTCAAAATCGGTCGTTTTTGACCGAAGACAACAGCAGGGTTAAAGGGGAAGTTCGTGATGCCACCTGTGGTACTCGGTCAGGGTGACCGACGCTGCTTAGGAGCCCGCTGGGGTGATGTTATGGCAGCAAGATGGTATACCTTCCCACAGGTGAAGTGTATCCCCAGGGCTTCCCAGATTGAAGATGATGATGGTGGAAGTTGCAAGGCCCAGGAAATAATGAGGACACAAGGTTGCAGTCTCTTTACCTTTTACTGAAGGCTTCAGTGTCCACAGTCCAGGGCACCGGATCACAGGGTAGGCAGAGTCCGGCCGGTCTGAAGGCAAATCCAGAGTCTCCTTGTCCAGGTGGAATTCAATAGCCTTCCTATGTGCACAGTAACACAGTAGGTCCCTACTTGCATAAGCTCTAATAAGGTCCTCACTGTTATTACTCCACTCACTGTTCCCCGTGGTCGGATAGAACAAAACACGTATGACTGATGGCCTGAGGCTTGTTTATAGGGACCCTAGAGACGCCCCGACCCCCCCAAGTTGCCACCGTGTCTTCCTAGGTATTAAGGTCGGGCAGACAACTTGGAATTGACTGTCCTGCCGGTCTCTGGAGCAAGGCTTGGAGACAGTTGCTCCCTCGGTATTCCGGCCACCGGATCGCGCACCAGAAGGATGCCGCTTCTCTTCGGCCACTATCCTCTCTGGTATCCACTTGTTGCTATGCCTTCGTTTCTCACTCACTGCAATACACTTCCTTTCAATGTCTCTTTCTTTGGATGCTGCCGCACGTGGGGCAGGTGCAGCTCCGTGGACCCTCGTCCTCTTCAGACCGCAGTCTGGATCTGGCTGGAACCCACTCCAGCCAGCTTCTGCCAAACTCCATCGGGCTCTGACTGACTAACTTCCTAACCAACCCACCAGTTTTACCTATATGTGAGGAGTGGCCTAGTGGATAGAACCTTTGCTCCCCCTGGTGGACTGGAGTGTGAAGTGTGTTGTGTGTGGCTTTGATACCTGGACAGAAGATCTCCTTTATTGCCTCCAGATGTAATATCACTCCCCCTGGTGGAAGAATGACATTACTGCAACGACCAGGACTCTGGGGTGCTGCACTTCCCCCCCCCCCCCCCCCCCCCCTGTTAAATCCAGCACTCCCGGGCTGGGAAAAGAACACATCAATACATTTTAGCAAAAGACATGCAAAATTTTTGAAATGCTATAAAACAAATTAACACAACAGTGCTTCCCTTTATGGGAGGTGAGGACACTTGAACGGTACAAACAAAAAACATATTTACATTGTGCGCGCAACTTTAAGTCAAGGAGAAAACAGTTATTAACTAGCTATGAAACACAATTACCCGTACAGGTATACTATCTACTTAGCGCAAGTACAAAACAGTATTTTCCTTTATTCAAGTGCAAATACCCTCTAAGGGTGTACTATAAAAACTTCAAAGTGCAAATTAACATTTCCCTTATTCTTCTTTCACTTTCACGTATGCAGAACTATCTGTCTACCCCTACGGGCTCACTGCATTTTTCTTCAGCTTGTTCCTATAAAACCTAGCATTTACTTTAACTTCAATTTTATTCAAAGTACATCATCTAACATTTTCTATTCCTAGCTACATACTACCAGCTATGTAAAACATTATTGCTATCTAACTATTTAAGGCAACATTATTACTCTTGGAGAAAGTGCAACAACTAACATTCCCTTTAAGAGGAAATCTCCAGTCTCTTCTGAGGTAGTGAAAACAGTCAACATACAAGTCCGTTATTAACGGTGAAGCAGCAAAAACTTTCACGCTGTCATCAGGAACAGTCTCTTCGCAAAGCTCTTCTTGTAAAACCAGTAGAGAGCACCTTTAAGAAGGTGCAAACTATTTACAGGAACAGTTTATGATCATGCACAGTCCATGATTCTGCAGTTCTTTGGTATAAAACAACTCGTGCAAAACAGGTTTAAACTTGGAATCCTCCTAGAACTGAGGACCCCTTTAAGGCATTACCCTAGACGGGTTTAGTCTTGAAAAAGCAGCAAAACAAACAGGAAAAGTTTTTAAGAGAACTATTTACATTCTGTCGGATTTTCGAGGTTTATTTAAATAGCTCTGGAGGTAGTACCGGCGGGGGTAGTCTTCTTGGGTACTGATGACTACCTGGTACTACATAGAGTGCATCTGCACTCTGAATTGGAGTCTGTGTGCTCACAGTTCTTTGCTCCACTAAGGCACCAGCACATCTGGAGCACAGAACGACAGGTGCTCTTTCAGGAATGGCGGCGGTTGTTTCCTTCACCTGGCCAGATGAGGGCGATGTTGGGCAATGTGGAGCCTCTGGTGACAACGGCTCCGAGTCTCTAGGTGGCAATGGCAGGGAGTCGATGGGCACTAGGAGGGTCTCGTCGGTGGCCGGGGCAGGTTCGGATTGTTCACCTGCTGCCGCGGCGTCTCCGGTGCCGGTCTCCTCCACGGCAGGAGGCGGCTCCGTCGGCTGGCTGCGCTGCTGCTCCTGGACGCTGGCAACTGCGCGGTACCAGGATTTCCGGAGTTGGCGACACAGCTCCTCAACTTCCGCGCCGAGGACCTCTGGGTTCATACATGGCGGCGGGGCCTCTTCAGCTTCCGATTGGCAAACAGCACTGCAGGTATTCTCCCCCTCCTCCTCTTCTGGAGGTCGGTTCCTTCTTCCTCCACCATCCCAGACTGGGAGGTGGATTTCTTTGGTTGATGGGCATATTTTTCTGACGTAGTAGTATCTGTGAGGGGCTGGCTCCACTTTCGCGCCGTTGTTCCAGGCTACGCCCACAATGACACGCCCCACTCCTCCTGCATGCCACATGGTGCTGTAATGGCGGTGGTTTTGGCGGGAATTTTGGCGGTAAATGGCAATACACAGTCCTTAAGCAAATCACAATTCTAACACAGTTCTTTTAGGCGCACATGACCCGATTTTCAGGCTTAAGTAGATCCTGTTCGTGAAGCCAAGATTTTGGAGCACCCACACGCAAGGGCAGTGGGGTACTCGGCACCGGGTCCTTTGTTTCGGGGGGAATGTCACGGCCCGACCCGGTCCGTGGCCCTTTGAGGGACGTCCAATAAACGGAATAGAGTTTTTATGGTTTTGGGAAAGGTCTTTAAAGGGGAAGTTCGTGACGCCACCTGTGGTACTCGGTCAGGGTGACCGACGCTGCTTAGGGGCCCGCTGGTGTGATGTTATGGCAGCAAGATGGTATACTTTCCCACAGGTGAAGTGTATCCCTAGGGCTTCCCAGAGTGAAGATGGTGATGATGGAAGTTGCAAGGCGCAGGAAATAACGAGGACACAAGGTTGAAGTCTCTTTACCTTTTACTGAAGGCTTCAGTGTCCACAGTCCAGGGCACCAGATCACAGGGTAGGCAGAGTCCGGCCGGTCTGAAGGCAAATCCAGAGTCTCCATGTCTAGGTGGAATTCAATAGCCTTCCTATGCGCACAGTAACACAGTAGGTCCCTACTTGCATAAGCTCTAATAAGGTCCTCACTGTTATTACTCCACTCACTGTTCCCCGTGGTTGGATAGAACAAAACCCGTATGACTGATGGCCTGAGGCTTGATTATAGGGACCCTAGAGATGCCCCGACACCCACAAGTTGCCACCGTGTCTACCTAGGTATTAAGGTCGGGCAGCCAACTTGGAATTGACTGTCCTGCCGGTCTCTGGAGCAAGTGTTAAAGATAAAGGCGTGTGCACTACTATGTCTGGTGCCAAGGTAGGTTCCCACCCCTTGTGAAACTGGAAAGAAGAAACCTGGCACTCAACTTAATGCTCGTGTCAATTTTAATGTAGTACTCAAAAAACGTTTCGGTCCTGTGTCCGGATCTTCATCAGTTACGTACTTATAGCATAATATGGATAATGGTGACAAAGTTGTCAGAAGGCACACCGTGGTCTGCGCCTGTCAAATGCGCCGTTAATATGATAATGAAGGGTGGACTTAAAGTTCTCACAGCGCTAGTGTGTGCCAGTGTCCAGACTGCAACAACCAGGACTCTGGGGCGCTGCGCATGTATATAGCAGCCACATAGTATATAGCACAGGCCACGTAGTATATAGGAGCCATGTAGTATATAGCAGACAAATAGTACGTGGCCTGTGCTATATATTATATGGCTGCTATATACTACATGGCTCCTATATACTACGTGACCTGTGCTATATACTATGTGGCTGCTATATACATACATACATACATATTGTAGAATACCTGATGCGTTAATACAGGCGACGCAATATATAACAGTGGCCACGCAGTATATAACACAGCCCACGTACTATATAACACAGCCCACACAGTATATAGCAGCTATGCAGTATATAACACAGGCGACGTAGTATATAACACAGGCCACGTAATATATAGCACAGCCCACGCAGTACAAAACAAAGGCCACATAGTATCTAACACTGGCCACGTAGTATATAGCACAGCCCACATAGTATATAGCACAGAGATGTAGTATATAACACAGCCCACAGAGTATCTAACACTGGCCACATAGTATATAGCAGCCACACGGTATATAAAACAGCCCACGTAGTATATAGCACAGCCCACGCAGTACAAAACGCAGCCCACATAGTATCTAACACTGGCCACGTAGTATATAGCAGCCACGCAGTATATAACACAGCCCAGATAGTATTTAGCAGTGTGGGCACCATATCCCTGTTCAAAAAAAATAATTAAAAGAAAAAGTAGTTATATACTCACCCCCCGGGATCCAGCGAAGCTCTGGCGATGCGCTCGCGGCTGCCGCCATCTTCCGTTCCCAGGATGCATTGCGAAATTACCCACATGACTTAGCAGTCTCGCGAGACCGCTAAGTCTTCTGGGTAATTTCGCAATGCATCTCTGGGAACGGAAGATGGCGGGAGCCATGCGCTCCTGGGCGAACTACGGAGGGTGAGAATAGCATGTGTTTTGTTTTTTTATTATTTTTAACATTACATCTTTTTACTATTGATGCAGCATCAATAGTAAAAAGTTGGGGACACACAGGGTTAATAGCAGCGGAGTGCGTTACCCGCGGCATAACGCGGTCCCTTACCGCTGGCATTAACCCTGTGTTAGCGGTGACTGGAGGGGAGTATGCGGGCGCCGGGCACTGACTGCAGGGGAGTAGGGAGGGACTAATCGGACTGTGCCCGTCGCTGATTGGTCACGGCAGCCATGACAGGCAGCTGGCGAGTCCAATCAGCGACGTGAGATTTCCGTTACAGAAGTTGCGGACAGAAAGACGGAAGTACCCCTTAGACCATTATATATATAGATGGTGTTTTAGTTCTATAATTTTAAAAGACAGACAAAACAGCACATTTACCAGGAACCAACATTCAACAAAGTACAGAAGACAAAACAGCATACCGGCAAATATTAATCTTATACTGGGTTCTATTTTAGGTTAATCCAGCGGATTCCTCAATCCCTGAGTGTGATCCTTGACTCTCCCATCTAGATGCGTTTAACGTGCACACGGAGTTTTTTATTTCACAGTAGTCTTCTCACACTGGCTTTGTACGCATTCTATGGAATTTTTATGGGAACTAATAAACTCCAATTACATCTATGATGCTTCGCTACTTACAGGAGATTTACAACCCCAACTGCATGTGAACAACTTGCAACTTACAGGAATCTACAAACTCCAATTGCAAATGTTCACAATCACAGTCCTCAAAACAATTCCTAGAATAACATTATGCAAATTGCCTCTTCAGAGAAAAAGAGGACTTAACTCTATAGCGCCACCTGTTGGAAGTAGTGATCCTACAAGTCACAATCAACCCTTTAACGAGTCGTGCAATATGACTTGTCACTCTCCATAAGGAGAAATATTACCCCTTAGACCCAAGTCCAGAGCCTCTCACCTAGCCAAATCAGTTCTCATGCTTAGCACTGACGAGGGCCAACAGCCCGAAACACCGTGTCTGCGAATTGAGATACTGATTTGGCTTTTATCCTAAGTCATATTGCACGACTCGATAAAGGGTTGATTGTGACTTGTAGGATCGCTACTTCCAACAGGTGGCGTTGTAGAGTTTAAGTCCTCTTTTTCTCAGAAGAGGCAATTTGCATATTTAAATTCCCAGAGGAGCATTGCACGGCGAATAAGCCTCCTTACCTTGACAAGCCAGCTGGTATGTCACTCTCCATAAGGAGAAACGTTACCCCTTAGACCCTAGAATAACATTAATACTGGATTTACAAGGTTACCACATATAATGAAAATTAGTAAAATGATCTTACCTGTATTCAGATATAGATGATTCTCAGAGATTTTTGGACTATAGTTATAGTTATCCGGGATAACTGATAATGTCTCTGTTGATGCCTAATTTTAAGATGGAGGACTTACTTAGAGTTTCAGAACTCGCCCCGTGCACGATTTACAGTTCTCACCGGAGAGGGAAAGTTGTTGGATTCCCGGCCAACGCACCAATTGTCAGTGGAGTCTTCCAATTAGAAATCGTCCAGACCTGAAGCTGTAAGATGATTTCTTATTTATTGATCATGCCGGCATGGAGAGAGAATGACAGCTGGAAAAGATGTCAGCACAATCACCTGTCTGCCCCAATACAAATTCTGTGAGTATAAATAGTCGAAGGAATAAGGTGTGTAATATACAGTGTTTACAAACTAGTACACATGGTAACTGTATGCTTGACCATCAGCATTCCTTATCTAGTTACCAGTAAATTAAATGGGTGACTCCATTAGGCAAGAAAAAACAGCTAGCACTCCCAAGAGATACACACATACAGTTAGGTCCATATATATTTGGACACAGACAACATTTTTCTAATTTTGGCTATAGACATTACCACAATGAATTTTAAACAAAACAATTCAGATGCAGTTGAAGTTCAGACTTTCAGCTTTCATTTGAGGGTATCCACATTAAAATTGGATGAAGGGTTTAGGAGTTTCTGCTCCTTAACATGTGCCTCCCTGTTTTTAAAGGGACCAAAAGTAATTGGACAGATTAAATAATTTTAAAGAAAATGTTCATTTCTAGTACTTGGTTGAAACCCCTTTGTTGGCAATGACTGCCTGAAGTCTTGAACTCATGGACATCACCAGACGCTGTGTTTCCTCCTTTTTGATGCTCTGCCAGGCCTTCACTGCGGTGGTTTTCAGTTGCTGTTTGTTTGTGGGCCTTTCTGTCTGAAGTTTAGTCTTTAACAAGTGAAATGCATGCTCAGTTGGGTTGAGATCAGGTGACTGACTTGGCCATTCAAGAATATTCCACTTCTTTGCTTTAATAAACTCCTGGGTTGCTTTGTCTTCATGTTTTGAGTCGTTGTCCATCTGTAGTATGAAATGACAACCAATCAGTTTTGCTGCATTTGGCTGGATCTGAGCACACAGTATGGCTCTGAATACCTCAGAATTCATTCGGCTGCTTCTGTCTGTGTCACATCATCAATAAACACTAGTGACCCAGTGCCACTGGCAGCCATGCATGCCCAAGCCATCACACTGCCTCCGCCGTGTTTTACAGATGATGTGGTGTGCTTTGGATCATGAGCTGTACCACGCCTTCGCCATACTTTTCTCTTTCCATCATTCTGGTAGAGGATGATCTTGGTTTCATCTGTCCCAAGAATGTTCTTCCAGAACTGTGCTGGCTTTTTTAGTTGTTTTTTTTAGCAAAGTCCAGTCTAGCCTTTTTATTCTTGATGCTTATGAGTGGCTGCACCGTGCAGTGAACCCTCTGTATTTACTTTCATGCAGTCTTCTCTTTATGGTAGATTTGGATATTGATACACCTACCTCCTGGAGAGTGTTGTTCACTTGGTTGGCTGTTGTGAAGAAGTTTCTCTTCACCATGGAGATTATTCTGCGATCATCCACCACTGTTGTCTTCCGTGGCCGCCCAGGTCTTTTTGCATTGATGAGTTCACCAGTGCTTTCTTTCTTTCTCAGGATGCACCAAACTGTAGATTTTGCCACTCCTAATATTGTAGCAATTTCTCGGATGTTTTTTTTTTTCTGTTTTCGCAGCTCAAGGATGGCTTGTTTCACCTGCATGGAGAGCTCCTTTGACCGCATGTTTACTTCACAGCAAAACCTTCCAAATGCAAGCACCACACCTCAAATCAACTCCAGGCCTTTTATCTGCTTAATTTAGAATGGCATAACGAAGGGACTGCCCACACCTGTCCATGAAATAGCCTTGGAGTCAATTGTCCAATTACTTTTGGTCCCTTTAAAAACAGGGTGGCAGTTGTTAAAGAGCTGAAACTCCTAAATCCTTCATCCAATTTTAATGTGGATACCCTCAAATGAAAGCTGAAAGTCTAAACTTCAACTGCATCTGAATTGTTTTGCTTAAAATTCATTGTGGTAATGTCTATAACCAAAATTAGAAAAATGTCGTCTCTGTCCAAATATATATGGACCTAACTGTATCTAGTCTTCACAATACATCAGCTGAATAAAGTTTCTAAGTTTAGTAACATAAATGTCATATATGCAATTATATATTGTAGTGCATTGACTCACGTTACAGCCAGGGGGCACTGTGTGTGCGCTTCAAGGTGCGCTTGGAGGCATAAATGTGATGAGACAAAGTCCGGCAGGAGTGTAAATGGCCAGTGTGTGTGTTGCAGAGGAAGACACTCTGCGCTGTCAGTCTAAAGTTATGCTGTGTTCTGGGACCTGTAGTCCCACAAGTAATTGTGTAGTTCTAATGGGAGATTGGCAGGGCTAGTTATGAGAGATGGGAGGGTCAAACTAGCCACACACACACACACACTCCCACCCAGGGGAGTGGTTACAGGTATGTAATGTGACCAGGGTGTGGGTCACATGATGGTTCCTGTGAGTGGGTCTGAATGGTCCAAGTGCAAGGCCCTGGAAGCCTGTGTTGGAAGTCCTGGGGAATAGGATTCCTGAATAGCACATGGTTGGGTTTTGGCACTGAGTCTCCTGGGAGTGGAGACGTCCTGGAAGCACCTGAGAGACCTGTGGACCTGGACTGTCAGTGTTGGAGTCTCCTGGGAGTGGAGACGTCCTGGAAGCACTGAGAGACTGTCGACCTGGACAGTCCGTGTTGAGGACCTGGGACTGATGTGGAGTCAACCCGAGGAGCTGGAGCTCCTGAGAGGTAACCCCTGGTATGGAGAAAAGAACTGTGTGCGCCAACCTATGACAGTTGCTGAACTGTGCAGTCACCTGGTGACTGGTGAGATACAGGCGTGTCTACTGAGTGCTTTGTAAAACCACACGTGTTAAAGTAACAGACTATGTGTAAGCTGGTGGTGTGTAACCTGGCTCACGGTGCGGTTTATGACGCTTAATAAACCGTATGGATTGATTTGTGTGAGATATCGTGCCTGTATGCATTATTCCTGTGCAAAGCTAGTGTCCCCTAAGACCTGAAGTAAGGGAAACGATACTATATATATATACTAGCTATTGAACCCGTTCTACGCCCGGGTGGCGAGCATTTATATTGGTATATGGTCTCCATCCTGGTATGTGCTGCTCCCATCTTGCTCTCCCATCCTGTCATGTGCTCCTCCATCCTGCGCCCCCATCCTGTCATGTGCTGCTCCATCCTGCGCCCCCATCCTGTCATATGCTGCTCCATCCTGCGCCCCCATCCTGTCATATGCTGCTCCATCCTACACCCCCATCCTGTCATGTCTGTGCCCCCATTCTGTCATGTGCTGCTCCCATCCTGTGCCCCATTCTGTCATGTGCTGCTCCCATCCTGTCATGTGCTCCCATCCTGCACCCCCATCCTGTCATGTGTGTGCCCCATTCTGTCATGTGCTTCTCCCATCGTGCGCAATCATTCTATCATGTGCTGCTCCCATCCTGCGCCCCCATTCTGTTGTAATGTGCTGCACCCATTCTGCCTGTTCCTGTTTCCATTGTGCCATATGTTGCTCCCATCTTTCTCTCTCCGGCTCTACTGCCCGAGTGCGGCTGTGCTGAGTGCGGGCGGCTGTGCTGAGTGCGGGCGGCTGTGCTGAGTGCGGGCGGCTGTGCTGAGTGCGGGCGGCTGTGCGTGGCTGTGGTGAGTGCGGGCGGCTGTGCGTGGCTGTGGTGATGTTGCTCCCATCTTTCTCTCTCCGGCTCTACTGCCCGAGTGCGGCTGTGCTGAGTGCGGGCGGCTGTGCTGAGTGCGGGCGGCTGTGCTGAGTGCGGGCGGCTGTGCTGAGTGCGGGCGGCTGTGCGTGGCTGTGGTGAGTGCGGGCGGCTGTGCGTGGCTGTGCTGAGTGCCGGCGGCTGTGCTGAGTGCCGGCGGCTGTGCTGAGTGCCGGCAGCTGTGCTGAGTGCCGGCGGCTGTGGTGAGTGCCGGCGGCTGTGCGTGGCTGTGGTGAGTGCGGGCGGCTGTGGTGAGTGCGGGCGGCTGTGCGTGGCTGTGGTGAGTGCGGGCGGCTGTGCGTTACTGTGCTGAGTGCCGGCGGGTGTGCTGAGTGCCGGCGGGTGTGCTGAGGGCCGGCGGCTGTGCGTGGCTGTGGTGAGTGCGGGCGGCTGTGCGTGGCTGTGGTGAGTGCGGGCGGCTGTGCGTGGCTGTGGTGAGTGCGGGCGGCTGTGGTGAGTGCGGGCGGCTGTGCGTAGCTGTGGTGGCTGTGGTGAGTGCGGGCGGCTGTGCGTGGCTGTGGTGAGTGCGGGCGGCTGTGCGTGGCTGTGGTCAGTGTGGGCGGCTGTGCGTGGCTGTGGTGAGTGCGGGCGGCTGTGGTGAGTGCGGGCGGCTGTGCTGAGTGCGGGCGGCTGTGCTGAGTGCGGGCGGCTGTGCTGAGTGCGGGCGGCTGTGCGTGGCTGTGGTGAGTGCGGGCGGCTGTGCGTGGCTGTGGTGATGTTGCTCCCATCTTTCTCTCTCCGGCTCTACTGCCCGAGTGCGGCTGTGCTGAGTGCGGGCGGCTGTGCTGAGTGCGGGCGGCTGTGCTGAGTGCGGGCGGCTGTGGTGAGTGCGGGCGGCTGTGCGTGGCTGTGGTGAGTGCGGGCGGCTGTGCGTGGCTGTGCTGAGTGCCGGCGGCTGTGCTGAGTGCCGGCGGCTGTGGTGAGTGCCGGCGGCTGTGCGTAGCTGTGGTGAGTGCGGGCGGCTGTGCGTGGCTGTGGTGAGTGCGGGCGGCTGTGCGTGGCTGTGGTGAATACGGGCGGTTGTGCGTGGCTGTGGTGAGTGCGGGCGGCTGTGCGTGGCTGTGGTGAGTGCGGGCGGCTGTGCGTGGCTGTGGTGAGTGCGGGCGGCTGTGGTGAGTGCGGGCGGCTGTGCTAAGTGCCGGCGGCTGTGCGTGGCTGTGCTGAGTGCCGGCGGCTGTGTGTGGCTGTGGTGAGTGCGGGCGGCTGTGGTGAGTGCCGGCGGCTGTGCGTGGCTGTGGTGAGTACGGGCGGCTGTGCGTGGCTGTGGTGAGTGCGGGCGGCTGTGCTGAGTGCCGGCGGCTGTGAGTGACTATGGTGAGTGCGGGTGGCTGTGCGTGGCTGTGGTGAGTGCGGGCGGCTGTGCGTGGCTGTGGTGAGTGCCGGCGGCTGTGCGTGGCTGTGGTGAGTGCCGGCGGCTGTGGTGAGTGCGGGCGGCTGTGCATGGCTGTGGTGAGTGCGGGCGGCTGTGGTGAGTGCGGGCGGCTGTGCGTGGCTGTGCTGAGTGCCGGCGGCTGTGCGTGGCTGTGGTGAGTGCCGGCGGCTGTGGTGAGTGCGGGCGGCTGTGCTGAGTGCCGGCGGCTGTGCGTGGCTGTGGTGAGTGTGGGCGGCTGTGCGTGGCTGTGGTGAGTGCGGGCGGCTGTGCTGAGTGCGGGCGGCTGTGAGTTACTATGGTGAGTGCGGGTGGCTGTGCGTGGCTGTGGTGAGTGCGGGCGGCTGTGCGTGGCTGTGGTGAGTGCCGGGGGCTGTGTGTGGCTGTGGTGAGTGCCGGCGGCTGTGCGTATCTGTGGTGAGTGCGGGCGGCTGTGCGTGGCTGTGGTGAGTGCCGGCGGCTGTGGTGAGTGCGGGCGGCTGTGCGTTGCTGTGATGAGTGCGGGCGGCTGTGCGTGGCTGTGGTGAGTGCGTGCGGCTGTGGTGAGTGCGGGCGGCTGTGCGTGGCTGTGCTGAGTGCCGGCGGCTGTGCTGAGTGCCGGAGGCTGTGCTGAGTGCCGGCAGCTGTGCGTGGCTGTGGTGAGTGCGGGCGGCTGTGCTGAGTGCCGGCGGCTGTGCGTGGCTGTGGGGAGTGCGGGTGGCTGTGGTGAGTGCGGGCAGCTGTGCATGGCTGTGGTAAGTGCAGGCAGCTGTGCGTGGCTGTGCTGAGTGCAGGCGGCTGTGCGTGGCTGTGCTGAGTGCGGGCGGCTGTGCGTGGCTGTGCTGAGTGCGGGCGGCTGTGCGTGGCTGTGCTGAGTGCGGGCGGCTGTGCGTGGCTGTGCTGAGTGCGGGCGGCTGTGCGTGGCTGTGCTGAGTGCGGGCGGCTGTGCGTGGCTGTGCTGAGTGCGGGCGGCTGTGCGTGGCTGTGCTGAGTGCGGGCGGCTGTGCGTGGCTGTGCTGAGTGCGGGCGGCTGTGCGTGGCTGTGCTGAGTGCGGGCGGCTGTGCGTGGCTGTGCTGAGTGCGGGCGGCTGTGCGTGGCTGTGGTGAGTGCGGGCGGCTGTGCGTGGCTGTGGTGAGTGCGGGCGGCTGTGCGTGGCTGTGGTGAGTGCGGGCGGCTGTGCGTGGCTGTGGTGAGTGCGGGCGGCTGTGCGTGGCTGTGGTGAGTGCGGGCGGCTGTGCGTGGCTGTGGTGAGTGCGGGCGGCTGTGCGTGGCGGTGGTGAGTGCGGGCGGCTGTGCGTGGCGGTGGTGAGTGTGGGCGGCTGTGCGTGGCGGTGGTGAGTGCGGGCGGCTGTGCGTGGCGGTGGTGAGTGCGGGCGGCTGTGCGTGGCGGTGGTGAGTGCGGGTGGCTGTGCGTTGCAGTGGTGAGTGCGGGTGGCTGTGGTGAGTGCGGGCGGCTGTACTGGGGACCTGAGCAGGTGGGGACACCGGCGCGCTGTGGGGGTCAGGTGCCCGAGTCGCCCCTAGCTCAGGCCCCCGGCACTTGCTATATTTACCTGTCCCCCGTTCCACCGCTCCGTCTCCCGGGTCCTCTGGCTGTGACTGTTCAGTCAGAGGGCAGCGCGCATTAAGCGCGTCATCGCGCCCTCTGAACTGAACGTCACAGGCGTCCGCGCTTTCCGGCGCCATTTTCTTGAAGACACACTGTGTGCAGGCGCCGATTCCGGGAGCAGGGGGACATTCATGGCCCGGAATCGCATCGGTGGAGCGGGACAGGTAAGTATTGCATACTCACCCTCCTGGCTCGTCCCTGCTACTCCGTTGGAGATCACGCTGTGCGTTCAGTGCTTACGCATACCGCGATCTCCTGGGAGCGTCACTCTGTGGGGTCCAGACTGCGCCGGCGCTTGCGCAGTCTATAAAGACTTTAAAAATTGTACATTCACACTGAGGGCATCAAAACTATGAACTAACACATGTGGAATTATATACTTAACAAGAAAGTGTGAAACAACTGAAAATATGTCTTATATTCTAGGTTCTTCAAAGTAGCCACCTTTTGCTTTGATGATTGCTTTGCACACTCTTGGCATTCTCTTGATGAGCTTCAAGAGGTAGTCACCGGGAATGGTCTTCCAACAATCTTGAAGGAGTTCCCAGAGATGCTTAGCACTTGTTGGCCCTTTTGTCTTCACTCTGCGGTCCAGCTCAGTGACTGTACAGGCCAGGTCATCTGGCGTAGCACCCCATCACTCTCCTTCTTGGTCAAATAGCTCTTACACAGCCTGGAGGTGTGTTTGGGTCATTGTCCTGTTGAAAAATAAATGATGGTCCAACTAAATGCAAACCGGATGAAATAGCATGCTGCTGCAAGATGCTGTGGTAGCCATGCTGGTTCAATATGCCTTCAATTTTGAATAAATCCCCAACAGTGTCACCAGCAAAGCACCCCCACACCTTCACACCTCCTCCTCCTCCATGCTTTACGGTGGGAACCAGGCATGTAGAGTCAATCCATTCATCTTTTCTGTATCGCACAAAGACACGGTGGTTGGAACCAAAGATCTCAAATTTGGACTCATCAGACCAAAGAACAGATTTCCACTGGTCTAATGTCCATTCCTTGTGTTCTTTAGCCCAAACAAGTCTCTTCTGCTTGTTGCCTGTCCTTAGCAGTGGTTTCCTAGCAGCTATTTTACCATGAAGGCCTGCTGCACAAAGTCTCCTCTTAACAGTTGTTGTAGAGATGTGTCTGCTGCTAGAACTCTGTGTGGCATTGACCTGGTCTCTAATCTAAGCTGCTGTTAACCTGCGATTTCTGAGGCTAAACTTATCCTCAGAAGCAGAGGTGACTCTTGGTCTTCCTTTCCTGGGGCGGTCCTCTTGTGAGCCTGTTTCTTTGTAGTGCTTGATGGTTTTTGCCACTGCACTTGGGGACACTTTCAAAGTTTTCCCAATTTTTCGGACTGACTGACCTTCATTTCTTAAAGTAATGATGGCCACTCATTTTTCTTTACTTAGCTGCTTTTTTCCTGCTATAATACAAATTCTAACAGTCTATTCAGTAGGACTATCAGCTGTGTATCCACCAGACTTCTGCACAACACAACTTATGGTCCCAACCCCATTTATAAGGCAAGAAATCCCACTTATTAAACCTGAGAGGGCACACCTGTGAAGTGAAAACCATTCCTGGTGACTACCTCTTGAAGCTCATCAAGAGAATGCCAAAAGTGTGCAAAGCAGTCATCAAAGCAAAAGGTGACTACTTTGAAGAACCTAGAATATAAGACATATTTTCAGTTGTTTCACACTTTTTTGTTAAGTATATAATTCCACATGTGTTAATTCATAGCTTTGATGCCTTCAGTGTGAATGTACAATTTCCATAGTCATGAAAATACAGAAAAATCTTTAAATGAGAAGGTGTGTCCAAACTTTTGGTCTGTACTATATATATATATATATATATATATATATATATATATATATATATATATATATACACTCACTGGCCACTTTATTAGGTACACCTGTCCAACTTCTTGTTAACACTTAATTTCTAATCAGCCAATCACATGGCGGCAACTCAGTGCATTTAGGCATGTAGACATGGTCAAGACAATCTCCTGCAGTTCAAACCGAGCATCAGTATGGGGAAGAAAGGTGATTTGAGTGCCTTTGAACGTGGCATGGTTGTTGGTGCCAGAAGGGCTGGTCTGAGTATTTCAGAAACTGCTGATCTACTGGGATTTTCACGCACAACCATCTCTAGGGTTTACAGAGAATGGTCCGAAAAAGAAAAAAAATCCAGTGAGCGGCAGTTCTGTGGGCGGAAATGCCTTGTTGATGCCAGAGGTCAGAGGAGAATGGGCAGACTGGTTCGAGCTGATAGAAAGGCAACAGTGACTCAAATCGCCACCCGTTACAACCAAGGTAGGCCTAAGAGCATCTCTGAACGCACAGTGCGTCGAACTTTGAGGCAGATGGGCTACAGCAGCAGAAGACCACACCGGGTACCACTCCTTTCAGCTAAGAACAGGAAACTGAGGCTACAATTTGTACAAGCTCATCGAAATTGGACAGTAGAAGATTGGAAAAACGTTGCTTGGTCTGATGAGTCTCGATTTCTGCTGCGACATTCGGATGGTAGGGTCAGAATTTGGCGTAAACAACATGAAAGCATGGATCCATCCTGCCTTGTATGGAGCATCTTTGGGATGTGCAGCCGACAAATCTGCGGCAACTGTGTGATGCCATCATGTCAATATGGACCAAAATCTCTGAGGAATGCTTCCAGCACCTTGTTGAATCTATGCCACGAAGAATTGAGGCAGTTCTGAAGGCAAAAGGGGGTCCAACCCGTTACTGGCATGGTGTACCTAATAAAGTGGCCGGTGAGTATATATATATATATATCTATATATATAATTGTCTAAGGGTTTTTCCGTCTGTCTGTCTGTCTGTCTTTCTGTCTGTCTTTCTGTCTGTCTGTCTGTCTGTCTGTCCTGGAAATCCTGCGTCTCTGATTGGTCGAGGCCGCCAGGCGACGATGATGTCATAAAGGTTGCCTCGACCAATCAGCGACGGGCACAGTCTGCCGCCAGGCCTCGACCAATCAGCGACGGGCACAGTATCGACGTAGATGTCATAATGGTTGCCATGGCGACGATGATGTCATAAAGGTTGCCTCGACCAATCAGCGACGGGCACAGTCTGCCGCGAATTCTGGAATCATCATTGTCCATATACTACGGGGACATGCATATTCTAGACCATGCATATTCTCGACCAATCAGTGACGGGCACAGCATGGCGACGATGATGTCATAATGGAAATCCCGCGTCTCTGATTGGTCGAGGCCGCCAGGCCTCGACCAATCAGCGACGGGCACAGTATCGACATAGATGTCATAATGGTTGCCATGGCGACGATGATGTCATAAAGGTTGCCTCGACCAATCAGCGACAGGCACAGTCTGCCGCGAATCACATACTACGGGGACATGCATATTCTAGAATACCCGATGCTTTAGAATCGGGCCACAGTCTAGTATATATATATATATATATATATATATATATATATATATATATATATATATATATATATATATATATATATATATATATATATATACTCCCTGACAGAAGTTATGTCGCTTATCCATGTTATGTTAATAAAAGCTTATAATCGGACCTTAAATTCATCCATTGGTTGTATAAATTATTCTTTTGCAAGCTGAATCCCTCCGAAATGTGGTTTAGGTTAAGAAAATAAATTTGCATCAATGCAGGAGTATTGATCAGTTAATGGACACAGAATGGTCAGATTTTGGCAAGACAAAAGTTTTGTCGCCCACAGAAAGTAATGTGATATTCAAACAAATAATCAACTTAAAATACAAATATATGTTGCATAACATTGGTGAATGAAGTTGTGGTGCTATTAGAGTCATATTTAATATTGTGTCAGGGAATCTATATATATATATATATATATATATATATATATATACAGGTCCTTCTCAAAAAATTAGCATATAGTGTTAAATTTCATTATTTACCATAATGTAATGATTACAATTAAACTTTCATATATTATAGATTCATTATCCACCAACTGAAATTTGTCAGGTCTTTTATTGTTTTAATACTGATGATTTTGGCCTACAACTCCTGATAACCCAAAAAACCTGTCTCAATAAATTAGCATATCAAGAAAAGGTTCTCTAAACGACCTATTACCCTAATCTTCTGAATCAACTAATTAACTCTAAACACATGCAAAAGATACCTGAGGCTTTTAAAAACTCCCTGCCTGGTTCATTACTCAAAACCCCCATCATGGGTAAGACTAGCGACCTGACAGATGTCAAGAAGGCCATCATTGACACCCTCAAGCAAGAGGGTAAGACCCAGAAAGAAATTTCTCAACAAATAGGCTGTTCCCAGAGTGCTGTATTAAGGGACCTCAATGGTAAGTCTGTTGGAAGGAAACAATGTGGCAGAAAACGCTGTACAACGAGAAGAGGTGACCGGACCCTGAGGAAGATTGTGGAGAAGGACCGATTCCAGACCTTGGGGAACCTGAGGAAGCAGTGGACTGAGTCTGGTGTGGAAACATCCAGAGCCACCGTGCACAGGCGTGTGCAGGAAATGGGCTACAGGTGCCGCATTCCCCAGGTAAAGCCACTTTTGAACCATAAACAGCGGCAGAAGCGCCTGACCTGGGCTACAGAGAAGCAGCACTGGACTGTTGCTAAGTGGTCCCAAGTACTTTTTTCTGATGAAAGCAAATTTTGCATGTCATTCGGAAATCAAGGTGCCAGAGTCTGGAGGAAGACTGGGGAGAAGGAAATGCCAAAATGCCTGAAGTCCAGTGTCAAGTACCCACAGTCAGTGATGGTGTGGGGTGCCATGTCAGCTGCTGGTGTTGGTCCACTGTGTTTCATCAAGGGCAGGGTCAATGCAGCTAGCTATCAGGAGATTTTGGAGCACTTCATGCTTCCTGGCACCTGCTCACAGTGCCAAAACCACTGGTAAATGGTTTACTGACCATGGTATTACTGTGCTCAATTGGCCTGCCAACTCTCCTGACCTGAACCCCATAGAGAATCTGTGGGATATTGTGAAGAGAAAGTTGAGAGACGCAAGACCCAACACTCTGGATGAGCTTAAGGCCGCTATTGAAGCATCCTGGGCCTCCATAACATCTCAGCAGTGTCACAGGCTGATTGCCTCCATGCCACGCCGCATTGAAGCAGTCATTTCTGCCAAAGGATTCCCGACCAAGTATTGAGTGCATAACTGAACATTATTATTTGATGTTTTTTTTGTTTGTTATTAAAAAACACTTTTATTTGATTGGACGGTTGAAATATGCTAATTTATTGAGACAGGTTTTTTGGGTTTTCAGGAGTTGTATGCCAAAATCATCAGTATTAAAACAATAAAAGACCTGACAAATTTCAGTTGGTGGATAATGAATCTATAATATATGAAAGTTTAATTGTAATCATTACATTATGGTAAATAATGAAATTTAACACTATATGCTAATTTTTTGAGAAGGACCTGTATATATATATCAGCACAACACTTCTACTTAACTCTGGGTGCAAAGCCTCCAGGTAACCTGTCCACTGGTTATCCAAAGTCCATAAAATTCAAAAAAGAAGGCAGCACTCCATTTTTCTTAATAAATGTGCAGGATTTAATCAGACCCACATGTCTGTGCAACATTTCGGCTCAAATGAGCCTTTCTCAAGCAGTGGATACAGCATCTTAGTGCATATATATAGGTTTTAAAACCATCCTTAATTACAACCATTTGTGACCAATAAAGTGCATTACAATATATTACATACGTTGTATATTTTGTCTAGCAATAAATGTTATAAAGTGCATAATTGTGCCCCTCTTGTGTTTATACATCCAAACTTTACACTGTTTATCATATTATTTGTAGCATTTACTTATTCTTACCGCCAAAGGAACCTGCTACTAATGGAGGACAACATCCTGATCTTCGGCGTTCCTATGTATCTAGTGCACATGTCTGGCACGTCATAACCCTATGCTAGACTGCAGACCAATCTCAGGCACCGGCGCATGCGCATAAGCGCTAGGTTTCGCCATCTTTGTAGTGGCATTTTTCTTGCACTCCTGTATGAGTCCAGCGTCTCCCTTGAGACTGGCGCATGCGCATAAGCGCCCAACCGCGCCGTCTTATTCCCATGTTTTTAGTGAAAGCGCCAATGTCTTTTTATGGTAAGCTATGCCACAATTGTATATCCTCCACACAGTACAATTTACAGTACTGCACATATGACCATTATATTTCTATTTCGCCCTTTGGACATTTTTACTAAGTCAGTGCATATCTCTGCCCTGACACTCTGGGCTCAGCCCTCCCCAGGCCATCTCCCAGGGGTCACATAGTGTTCAACCGGTTGCAATTAACCCTCTCAGGTCAAAATGCCCCCAGTTTGAACTACTATATGGCGGTAGCACATGTCCCGGTGTATTCCTTACATTCTAATCAAAGTGGAGTAAAGAACAATTAGATGTGCTTCTTCATACTGCTTTATTGATTGGGCCACAGTCCAACATAGTACATCAATAGAGAGAAGAGTAATAATAATCTTTTAATGGTATATTTCAGTTTGCATAAATGACAACATTTTTCAAATAGGATATTTATAACATATTTAACTATGTGTCCTCCATATTCGCAAGGTCTTCCCAGGCAACCTTCCAGTCTTTTTTGGATACTAGACAACATCTAGACAAAATAAATATAAAATTAGGAATGTACATCTTTACAATTGTAACATAGTGCTCCTATATTAAAAACCAGTAATTACATTACTATATCTCGGGACTCTATCACATTACATTTTTGGACTGATGAGCATTCTCACATAATAATTGTATGTATCTTGAAATCAGCATTAAGCCCCCTAGGTCTAAGGGTATTAAGTTCATATATCCACATCAGTTCTCTCTTTTTGAGGATCTGCTCCCTATCCCCCCCTCTTCTCTGCACTGGAACAGCATCTATTATCCTACATTTTAAATCCCTCTCAGTATGCTTGCAGTCAACAAAATGCTTAGGAACAGGAAGGTAAGTTCTATTTTTCCTTACACTATATCGGTGTTGGTTCATCCTGGTCTTTTCACCAACATACCATAGGTTGCACAGACACATGAGCAAATAAATAACATAATCTGAACTACAAGTCAAAAACTGCTTAACCCCTTACTGACCTCGGACAGGATAGTACGTCCGATGTCAGCTCCCCTGCTTTGATGCAGGGCTCCGGCGGTGAGCCCGCATCAAAGCCGGGACATGTCAGCTGTTTTGAACAGCTGACATGTGCCCGCAATAGCGGCGGGTGAAATCGCGATTCACCCGCCGCTATTAACTAGTTAAATGCAGCTGTCAAACGCAGACAGCGGCATTTAACTACCGCATCCGGCCGGGCGGCCGGAAATGACGTCATCGCCGACCCCCGTCACATGATCAGAGGTCGGCGATGCTTTAGAATGGAAACCATAGAGGTCCTTGAGACCTCTATGGTTACTGATCCCCGGCAGCTGTGAGCGCCACCCTGTGGTCGACGCTCACAGCACACCTGATTTTCTGCTGCATAGCAGCGATCTGATGATCGCTGTTATGTAGCAGAGCCGATCGTGCTGTGCCTGCTTCTAGCCTCCCATGAAGGCTATTGAAGCATGGCAAAAGTTAAAAAAAAAAGTGAAAAAAATAAAAAAAATATAAAATTTTAAATCACCCCCCCTTTCGCCCCAATCAAAATAAATCAATAAAAAAATCAAACCTACACATATTTGGTATCGCCGCGTTCAGAATCGCCCGATCAATAAAAAAAAAGCATTAACCTGATCGCTAAATGGCGTAATGAGAAAAAAAATCAAAACGCCAGAATTACGTTTTTTTTTGTCGCCGCGACATTACATTAAAATGCAATAATGGGCGATCAAAAGAACGTATCTGCACCGAATTGGAATCATTAAAAACACCAGCTAGGCACGCAAAAAATAAGCCCTCACTTGACCCCAGATCACGAAAAATGGAGACGCTACGAGTATCGGAAAATGGCGCATTTTTTTTTTTTTGCAAAGTTTGGAATTTTTTTTCACTACTTAGGTAAAAAATAACCTAGTCATGTTAGGTGTCTATGAACTCGTAATGACCTGGAGAATCATAATGGCAGGTCAGTTTTAGCATTTAGTGAAATTTGCAAAAAAGCCAAACAAAAAACAAGTGTGGGACTGCACTTTTTTTGCAATTTCACCGCACTTGGAATTTTTTTCCCATTTTCTAGTACACGACATGGTAAAACCAATGATGTCGTTCAAAAGTACAACTCATCCCGCAAAAAATAAGCCCTCACATGGCCAAATTTACGGAAAAATAAAAAAGTTATGGCTCTGGGAAGGAGGGGAGCGAAAAACGAACACGGGAAAACGGAACATCCCAAGGTCATGAAGGGGTTAATTTCATATGTCTTTCCCGTCAATGGATGCTGAAATGTGGACCCTTTGATCATGTATGTACAATTTATACAATTTAAACATGGAAAATATCCATTCCTTTTAGATCCTGTTAGGGACCTCTGGGTGCTTTTTTTCTTTGGGCCAATATCCGATTTTATTAAAATGTCTTTAATGTTCCTACTTCTTCAATATGAATGCAATGGTGGCATCCTAAATTCCTGAACATTAGGGAGACATCTCCCCAGCATTGTCCAATGTTTTTTTAATGATATTGGCTATTTCTCCACTTTCTTCTCCATAGGTAGAGACAAAGGGAACTCTATTATAGATTTTTTTGTGTTTCCCATTTAATTCCTTGTTGATTAATTGTAATCTATCTTTTTTCATTACCACATTCTTTGTCTTTTCTAATAGCCCTCTAGGATATCCTCTATTTAAGAATTTTTTTTATCAACAAGTCTATTGTTGTATCAGCCTTATCCTCCTCTTTGACTATGCGTCTAAGGGTACTGTCACACAGTGCAATTTTGATCGCTACGACGGCACGATTCGTGACGTTGCAGCGTCGTATGATTATCGCTCCAGCGTCGTAGACTGCGGTCACACGTTGCAATCATGGCGCTGGAGCGATGCCGAAGTCCCCGGGTAACCAGGGTAAACATCGGGTTACTAAGCGCAGGGCCGCGCTTAGTAACCCGATGTTTACCGTGGTTACCAGCGTAAAAGTAAAAAAAAAACAAACCGTACATACTCACCATCTGATGTCCGTCAGGTCCCTTGCCGTCCGCTTCCTGCTCTGACTGAGATCCGGCCGTACAGTGAGAGCAGAGCGCAGCGGTGACGTCACCGCTGTGATCTGCTCTCACTTTCCGGCCGGCAGTCAGTCAGAGCGGGAAGCAGATGGCAAGGGACCTGACGGACATCAGATGGTGAGTATGTACGTTTTTTTTTTTTTTTACTTTTACGCTGGTAACCACGGTAAACATCGGGTTACTAAGCGCGGCCCTGTGCTTAGTTACCCGATGTTTACCCTGGTTACCAGCGAACGCATCGCTGGATCGCTGTCACACACAACGATCCAGCGATGACAGCGGGAGATCCAGCGACGAAAGAAAGTTTCAAACGATCTGCTACGACGTACGATTCTCAGCAGGGTCCCTGATCGCAGTAGCGTGTCAGACACTGCGATATCGTAACGATATCGCTAGAACGTCACGAATCGTGCCGTCGTAGCGATCAAAATTGCACTGTGTGACAGTACCCTAACCCTAAGGGTACCGTCACACAGTGGCATTTTCATCGCTACGACGGCACGATTCGTGACATTGCAGCGTCGTATGATTATCGCTCCAGCGTCGTAGACTGCGGTCACACGTTGCAATACATGGCGCTGGAGCGATAATTTCATGACGTATTTGCGATGTAGAAGCCGTTGGTTACTGTGCGCACATCGTATACAACCTGTGTCACACAATGCGATCATGCCGCCACAGCGGGACACTAGACGACAAAAGAAAGTTTCAAACGATCTGCTACGACGTACGATTCTCAGCGGGGTTCCGGATCGCTGCTGCGTGTCAGACACTACGATATCGTAACGATATCGCTAGAACGTCACGAATTGTGCCGTCGTAGTGATGAAAATGCCACTGTGTGACGGTACCCTTAGTAGTTGACTCAATGGGATAGATCTTTTCATAGATCTCGGGTGTTGGCTATCGTACAAAGCAAGTTGTTCCTATCAGTGTTTTTTACAAAAAGTGTGGTTACAAGTTGACCTGTGTGCGCCAACCTATGACAGTTGCTGAACTGTGCAGTCACCTGGTGACTGGTGAGATACAGGCGTGTCTACTGAGTGCTTTGTAAAACCACACGTGTTAAAGTAACAGACTATGAGTAAGCTGGTGGTGTGTAACCTGGCTCACGGTGCGGTTTATGATGCTTAATAAACCGTATGGATTGATTTGTGTGAGATATCGTGCCTGTATGCGTTATTCCTGTGCAAAGCTAGTGTCCCCTAAGACCCAAAGTAAGGGAAACGATACTAATAAATATATATATATATATATATATATATATATATATATATATATATTACTCCCTGACAGAAGTTATGTCGCTTATCCATGTTATGTTAATAAAAGCTTATAATCTGACCTTAAATTCATCCATTGGTTGTATAAATTATTCTTTTGTAAGCTGAAACCCTCCGAAATGTGGTTTAGGTTAAGAAAATAAATTTGCAATGCATCAATGCAGAAGTATTGATCAGTTAATGGACACAGAATGGTCAGATTTTGGCAAGACAAAAGTTTTGTCGCCCACAGAAAGTAATGTGATATTCAAACAAATAATTAACTTAAAATACAAATATATGTTGCATAACATTGGTGAATGAAGTTGTGGTGCTATTAGAGTCATATTTAATATTGTGCCAGGGAATTTATATATATATATATATATATATATATATATATATATATATATATATATATATATATATATAATCAGAACACTCATTACACTTATTATAACATCAATCATTGACAGCGGCATCTAAGGGGCACAATCTGGCCTAGATGTTAGTTCCCAGTCCCATCGGCTCCCCTTATAACACGAGCTGATGTATTGCTATTACAGCTGAGCCATTGCCTCTCATCTGATCACTTCAATTACATCCAATCTGTGGCTGGGCATCATAGGAGACTATCATTTTATAATTTTTTCAATATACAGCTTTACTAAGAAATAAAATAAAAGGGGACTACCAAATAAAGTAAAAAGTAAATAATTTTTTGGGGAAAATATAAAAAATATAGATGTAAAAATTCAAATCTCCCACTTTTTCCACGGTTAACAATAAAAAAAGTGTAAAACATAAGCATATTTCACGACGTTCATAAAAGTCTGATCTATCAAAATATAAAATTAATTAACTACATCAGTAAAAACTGTAAAGAGAAAGAAAAAACATTGAAATACCAGAATTTGGGGTTTTTCGTTGCTGCAACTCCATAAAAAATACATTGCTATTAAAATATTGTCTGTGCCCCAAAATCACTCCATTGGCTGAAAAATTCAAACTTTATGGGTGTTGTAAATTGGTAACTCAAACGAAGAAAAAATATTTTTTATTCGCAAATATTGGAATTTTTCCCACTGCTTAAGATAAAAATAAGCAATTTTGCTATCATCGTAATCATATTGATTTGATTAATCATATTTTTGAAGTCATTTTTACTGCAAAATAATGCCATAAAAAACAAAACACTTTCCACTACATTGCATGTTAACGTGGATGATGTCAGGGCGTGACAGGAAGTCAAGTGAACTGGAAGCACTCTTGTGAGCTCCAAATCCATCAGCCATAATCCCCATCAATCCGGGGTGAATTCAAAGCATCTCACTCCCAGACTACCTACCCCTGCTTTATGCTGCTAGCCGAACCCTATTGAGTCTGCGCCCATTATTCTGCGGCATTGCCAACACCAGATGCCACTGCCTTTCCTGCACCCGCCCACCCTGCTCAGACTCGGGAGGTTCCTTGGTCCCTTCCAGTGGTGGGATGGCTGCAGATGAGGATCTGAGGTTCCAGAGGTGAGAGACTCCCTTGCTCCTTAGTGGGAAGGGATTCTTCACAGCCAGTAGCGTAGCTACCGGGTCCCGCGCTCTCAGGGGGCCCACCCGGAGCTACGCTAATGTAACTGCATCGGCGCCAGTTACATTCTGCCGCAGAGCAGGGAGAATCAATCTCCAATGGGGGGTGTATTATACTGTAGAGGCTACCTATGGGGGTACAATATAGTATACAGACTGCCCAGAGGCGTAGCTAGGGTTTTGGTCCAGGGGGGGCGAAGCTTCTGAGTGGGCCCCTAACCAGGTAACCTTCATTACAATTCGGTGATGCGCCCTAATAGTGGAGGAGAACCTCAGCAGATGACCGTGCTGTTACTGAAGATAATCTCTATATAAAGACCAACACTGATATTACCACCATATGGTCAGTGGTAGATACCAGCCCTACAGAACATATAACAGATCACTGCACAGTTACAGATAATGACTTACCTCTGACGTTCTTTCTGATGGAATCGTTCATTTTTCCCGTCTTTTCCATCTGGCCCAGACCGACATGACAACTTCTTCCAGCTACAACTCGTCTGCAGAGAATACAACAAAGACACGTTTCACTTCTCACATTCCAGCCCCATCACCATCTATTCCCAACCTGCACAACCTCCTCATCCTGCTGATACCCCAATACTGAGCCGCTGCTGCCGTCTGTGTCCCTATTACTGCACCTGATACCCCAATACTGAGCCGCTGCTGCCGTATGTGTCCCTATTTCTACACCTGATACTCCAATACTGAGCAGCTGCTCCCGTATGTGTCCCTATTACTGCACCTGATACCCCAATACTGAGCCGCTGCTGCCGTATGTGTCCCTATTAGGCTGGGGTCACACATGCGTGTTTTACGTACGTAAGAGCGCAAAAACTACGTACGTAAAACTCGCATTACATACGGCACAATGCTTCTCAATGGGGCTGCTCCTATTAGCCGTATATTACGGTTCAGTATTATACGGCGTTCTACGGCCGTACAAAATCGCAGCATGCTGCGTTTGTCAGCGTATTGCGCAAATAATACGCCAATGAAAGTCTATGGGGGCGAGAAAAATACGGATTCCACACGGACCAGCAGTGTGACTTGCGAGAAATACGCAGCGCTGTTAGTGAAAAGTCGGTAATTCAATTGCCGGCTTTTCATTTCTCCTGCACAAACCCGACAGGATATGAGACGTGGTTTACATACAGTAAACCATCTCATATCCCCTTTTTTTTGCATATTCCACACTACTAATGTTAGTAGTGTGTATGTGCAAAATTTCAGCGCTGTAGCTGCTGAAATAAAGGGTTAAATGGCGGAAAAAATTGGCGTGGGCTCCCGCGCAATTTTCTCCGCCAGAGCGGTAAAGCCAGTGACTGAGGGCAGATATTAATAGCCAGGAGAGGGTCCATGGTTATTGGCCCCCCCGTGGCTACAAACATCTGCCCCCAGCCACCCCAGAAAAGGCACATCTGGAAGATGCGCCTATTCTGGCACTTGGCCACTCTCTTCCCACTCCCTGTAGCGGTGGGATATGGGGTAATGAAGGGTTAATGCCACCTTGCTATTGGAAGGTGACATTAAGCCAGATTAATGATGGAGAGGCATCAATTATGACACCTATCCATTATTAATCCAATTGTAGGAAAGGGTTAAAAAACACACACACACACATGATTGAAAAGTATTTTAATGAAATAAACACAGCGGTTGTTGTAATAATTTATTGTTCTCTCAAATCCATTTGCAGTCCCTCGCTTGGCAACATAATAAACGCACAATATACATACCTTCTGATGTACTGTCAGGTCCAACGATGTAATCCATCTGAAGGGGTTAACTAATATTACAGGCAGGAGCCCTGCTAATGCAGCTGTGCTCCGTGCCTGTAATCCCCGGCGAATGAATGAAATGTAGGTCATTGACCTACATTTCATTCATTCGCGGTGAGGCGCCCCCTGGTGGATGTCCTCATATGACCTGGAGCGTGGGAAAAAGTTCCCAGGCTGCAGTTCATGAGAACATCCACCAGAGGGCGCCTCACCGCGAATGAATGAAATGTAGGTCAATGACCTACATTTCATTCATTCGCCGGGGATTACAGGCACGGAGCACAGCTGCATTTAGCAGGGCTCCTGCCTGTAATATTAGTTAACCCCTTCAGATGGATTACATCGTTGGACCTGACAGTACATCAGAAGGTATGTATCTTGTGCGTTTATTATGTTGCCAAGCGAGGGACTGCAAATGGATTTGAGAGAACAATAAATTATTACAACAACCGCTGTGTTTATTTAATTAAAATACTTTTCAATCATGTGTGTGTGTTTTTTAACCCTTTCCTACAATTGGATTAATAATGGAGAGGTGTCATAATTGATGCCTCTCCATTATTAATCTGGCTTAATGTCACCTTTCAATAGCAAGGTGGCATTAACCCTTCATTACCCCATATCCCACCGCTACAGGGAGTGGGAAGAGAGTGGCCAAGTGCCAGAATAGGCGCATCTTCCAGATGTGCCTTTTCTGGGGTGGCTGGGGGCAGATGTTTTTAGCCACGGGGGGGCCAATAACCATGGACCCTCTCCTGGCTATTAATATCTGCCCTCAGTCACTGGCTTTACCGCTCTGGCGGAGAAAATTGCGCGGGAGCCCACGCCAATTTTTTCCGCCATTTAACCCTTTATTTTAGCAGCTACAGCGCAGAAATTTTGCACATACACACTACTAACATTAGTAGTGTGGAATATGCAAAAAAAAGGGGGATATGAGATGGTTTACTGTATGTAAACCATGTCTCATATCCTGTCGGGTTTGTGCAGGAGAAATGAGAAGCCGGCAATTGAATTACCGGCTGTTCACAGATATCGCGCTGATTGAAATCTAAATACAGAATATATATATATATGTCACAATGACATATATATATATATATATATATATATATATATATATATATATATATATACTGTATATATGTTTTCCCGAACATTTGAGCACATAAATCCATTAGATGTCGGTTTTGCAAGCCTGCGCGAAAATCTCGCAGTACGGATGCCATACGGATTACATACGGAGGATGCCATGCGCAAAATACGCTGACACACCCTGACTACGGATCACTATTTTGGGAACATTTCTCCGTATTACGGCCGTAGTACGGACGTATAATACGTGGCGTATTGTCTTACGCCATGTGTGACCCCAGCCTTACTACACCTGATACTCCAATACTGCGCAGCTGCTGCCGTATGTGTCCCTATTACTGCACCTGATACCCCAATACTGAGCCGCTGCTGCTGTATGTGTCCCTATTACTGCACCTGCTGTGTGGTTCTCTGTGCCCTCTAAATTCTAAAGTACCCCTCTATAATATAGTAATGCCGGGTGCAAGTGCCCTAGAAATCAGTGCCCACATTTTGTCCCCTAGAAAGTAATAATGCCCTCTGTGTGTGACCCTTTGATAGTCACAGTAACCTGAGTTCCCCTGTAAGAATAAGTGCCCACTTTACATTTAATAAAGTCCCGAGTCTCCCCCACTGTACAGCTCCCCTATACACAGTATGATGCCCCCTCACTGTATATACTGACCCCTTAATATCCCCCAAACTGGCTCCAACACTGTATGATGGCCCCGTCGCTGTAATCTCCACACTGAATGATGGCCCTCTAGATAGCCTCCATATAGCATAATACACCAGATAGTCCTCAATATGGTATAATACATTCCCCATAGGCCTACATATAGTATCATGCACTCCCCATAGGCAGACCCTATAGTATAATGCCCTTCACATAGGAAGACTATATAGTATAATGCAGCTCCTATAGGCAGCCTCTATAAGGAAGGCTGTAAATGTGTCCCCAATCCCCTCCGCAAGGCATAAAAATTACCTCTCATTATACTCACCAATGGCGCTCACCAAGGCATAGCTGGTCTTGACTTAAGATCGCCATCCTCCATTACTGCTTCATCTGGATGACACGTCATACGTCATCCACACAGTGTCACCCATCGCGCTCCTATGCAGGCACACTTCTCTCTAGGCTGCTTAAAGCAGAGCCAAGTACTGTGGTGCATGTGCGCTGGGAAAGGCCAAAGGGCGCTGATAACCTGGAAATAAACCGGCGCATGCGCACTACAATACTGTGCTCTGACTTCAGCAGGGCAAAGAGAAGCGCCTGCACGGGAGTGCGATAGAGGACACTGAATGCATGATGTAGGACGCATCTTCCCCACAAAGAGGGACAGCGATCACAGGAAGAGGGACGGCGCCGGATCAAGACTAGTGACGCCCGGACTGCGCCATCCGTGAGTATAATAAAAGCTCTTTTATGTGCCTTGCATAGAGGATTGGGGACATAGAGAGCATTCTAGAACACTGTGTGAGGGCGAAGAGATGCTGGCCGGACCTTATATGGTGACAGGCTCCCACATGTAAAAGCCGTCCTGCAAGATTCCAGCCGCTCGCAAACTTAAGAAAATAATCATTCTCCTTCTCATAAGCTAATCAGCAGTAAATAAATTATGTGCCAAGACACTTATCGATCACATGTCAGTTTTCAGTGTCTGTCCAGATTGCAGGATAAACAAGACATACAAGGTTAAGAACCTTCATTGCTTTATATACTGTGCCTGTATGTATGTATTCAAGGCAACAGATCAGACATATCAAATAGCAAATGACATGTGCCAAGATACTCATCATGCTGTGTGGAGAGTGTCCTCTGGTCCTGGGGGCTGCTCCTCAGGCTCCTCCCAGTCATGCAGACATCATGTGTAGGCAGTGAGCTCAGGTCATAGTCAGAGGCAGAGTCCCCCTGCGTCCCTGCTGCTGCTGCTGCTGGAGCTGATCACTTCTCTGCAGCACAGGAGCTTTGAAGCAGAGCGTGCTCAGCTGGGATTGGGTGAGTGGTGAGTGGTGAGTGAGCTCCCTTCCCCTTCTCCTCCACAGACTGCAGAAGAGCGATCACATGACTCACTCTCTGCACTCTGATTGGAGGCCTTCTCTTCCTTCTCTCTGCTGGCTCCCTGTGAGCGTTTGTACTGTGCGTGTTACTTTAGCTACATACACAGTACAAACGCAGGGGAAATTAAAGATAAATATTGACCGGAGGCAGGGGCCCCTAACGCCGGCCCTGACAGTAGCATAGCTCCGGATGGGCCCCCTCAGAGCACAGGGCCCGGGGCGACCGCCCCCTCTGCCCCCCTGGTAGCTACGCTACTGAGACTGCCTATAGTATACAGACTGCCTATGGGGATGCAATATAGTATATTGCACCCCCATAGGCAGCCTGTATACATAGTATAATGCAGCCCCATAGGCAGCCTGTATAGTATATTGCACCCCCATCCATAGGCAGCCTGTATACTATATTGCACAATATTGCACCCCCATACATAGGCAGCCTGTATAGTATAGTGCACCCCCATAGGCAGCCTGTATAGTATATTGAATATACTATACAGGCTGCCTATGGGGGTGCATACTACATATACAGGATGCCTATGGATGGGGGTGCAATATACTATACATGCTGCCTATGGAGGTGCAACATACCATACATGGTGCCTATGGGGGTGCAATATACTATACTGGCTGCCTATGGATGGGGGTGCAATATACTATATATGCTGCCTATGGGAGTGCAATATACAATAAAGGCTGCCTATGGAGCTGCAATATACTATACAGGCTGCCTATGGGGGTGCAATATACTATACAGGCTGCCTATGGGGGTGCATTATACTATACAGGCTGCCTATGGGGGTGCATTATACTATATGGGCTGCCTACAGGGGTGCATTATACTATACAGGCTTCCTATTGGGGTGCATTATATTATACAGGCTGCCTATGGGGGTGCAATATACGATACAGGCTGCCTATGGGGGTGCAATATACAATACAGGCTGCCTATGGAGCTGCTGCATTACACTATAGAGGTTGCCTATGGGGGTGCATTATATTAGGGGCTGCACTATACTATAGAGTCTGCCTTTGGGGAGTGCATTATACTATAGAGTCTGCCTATGGGGAGCGCATTATACTATACAGAGTCTGCCTATGGGGGGTGCATTATACTATAGCGTCTACCTATGGGGAGAGCATTACATCATAGAGTCTGCCTATGGGGAGTGCATTATATTATAGAGTCTGCCTATGGGGAGTGCATTATACTACACAGAGTCTGCCTATGGGGAGTGCATTATACTATACAGAGTGGATTATACTATATGGAAGCCTATGGGGAGTGCATCTACTATATAATTGTCTAAGGGTCACTTCCGTCTGTCTGTCTGTCCTTCTGTCTTTCTATCACGGATATTCATTGGTCGCGGCCTCTGTCTGTCATGGAATCCAAGTCGCTGATTGGTCTCGCCAGCTGCCTGTCATGGCTGCCGCGACCAACCAGCGACGGCCACAGTCTGATTAGTCCCTCCCTACTCTCCTGCAGTCAGTGCCCGGCGCCCACTCCATACTCCCTGCAGTCACCGCTCACACAGGGTTAATGCCAGCGGTAACGGACCGTGTTATGCCGCGGGTAACTCACTCCGTTACCGCCTCTATTAACCCTGTGTGACCAAGTTTTTACTATTGACGCTGCCTATGCAGCGTCAATAGTAAAAACATCTAATGTTAAAAATAATGTAAAAAGTAAAAAATCATTATATACTCACCTTCCGCCGCCTTTCCCGCTCCTCGCGACGCTCCGGTGACCGGTCCATGCAAGCGGCAGGTTCTGTTGGCAAGGATGGTCTGCGAGAAGGACCTGCCGTGACGTCACGGTCATGTGACCGCAACGTCATCAAAGGTCCTGCGCGCCTGCGCGAGAAGGACCTGCCGTGACGTCACGGTCATGTGACCGCGACGTCATCACACCCTGAGACCGAAAGCTGCCGCCTGCACCGAACACAGGTGACAGAACTATAAGGGGCCCCTCGGAAGGTGAGTATATGTTTATTTTTTATTTTTTAACCTGTGACATATGTGGCTGGGCAATATACTACGTAGCTGGGCAATATACTACGTGGCTGGGCAATATACTACGTGGCTCTGTGCTGTATACTACGTGACTGGGCAATATACTACGTGGCTCTGTGCTGTATACTACGTGGCTGGGCAATATACTACGTGACTGGCCAATATACTACGTGGCTGGGCAATATACTACGTGGCTCTGTTCTGTATACTACGTCGCTGGGCAATATACTATGTCACTGGCCAATATACTACGTGGCTGGGCAATATATTGTATGTGGCTCTGTGCTGTATACTACGTCATTGGGCAATATACTACGTGGCTGGGCAGTATACTATGTGGCTCTGTGCTGTATACTACGTCGCTGTGCAATATACTACGTGGCTGGGCAATATACTACGTGGCTGGGCAGTATACTACGTAACTGGGCAATATACTACGTGGCTGGGCAATATACTATGTGGCTCTGTGCTGTATACTACGTCGCTGTGCAATATACTACGTGGCTCTGTGCTGTATACTACGTCACTGGGCAGTATACTACGTGGCTGGGCAATATACTACATAACTGTGCAATATACTACGTAACTGGGCAATATACTACGTAACTGGGCAATATACTACGTGGCTGGGCAATATACTACGTGGCTGGGCAATATACTACGTGGCTGGGCAATATACTATGTAACTGGGCAATATACTACGTGGCTGGGCAATATACTACGTGGGCTGTGCAATATACTACTTGGACATGCATATTCTAGAATACCCGATGCGTTAGAATCGGGCCACCATCTAGTTATACTATAATGAGGATTGTGACTCTACTATATTGTCAGGTGACTCTAAGCAGCCACTCAATAGACTTTTCCCAGGCTTAAGGACACAGGGGCTTATTAATTCTTCTCAGTACCCAAGGATATCCCTCATATACTTACATTTAACTAAACACAGTTTGGTATTATTAGGGTTAATCCTACACTTGTGGAAATATATTGTAGGCTGCTTCTGACACCTAGTGGCCAATTATTATAATTGCATCTTCAGTCACAGAAGTCACTATTCATAACCTTCATTTTTCCACACTATCAAAACTTCAGACTGTGACTTGATTAACTAGCTACGGGGAGGAAAATAAGTATTTGATACACTGAAACAAACCAATTGTTATAAGAATCGGAGTATAAGTCAAGATTATCAACCAAAGGGAAAAAAAACAAAAAATAAAATATAACTTTTATTCAATATGGGTAAAATTCCCATAAGTTAGGGTCAAAGAGATTAAACAGCACAGTCTTATCCTAGGCAGAAAAGATAAACTAGGGGGATGGGTTTGTGAACTTTCCCTTTCTTGCCCTACCTTACCGCGGAGGTTGGCACCCTAATTTCAACATGGCGCCCCCACTCAACGTCGGCTCTCCCTTTTGACCCTAAAAGGAGGAACTAACAGAAAACCATCACCAACACCAATAATAATAAAGTGCTATAGTGCAATAAAGTGTAATAATTAGTCTATATCAGTATCAATAGTCTATCTTTTTAGAAAAGCTGTAAATAGCGGCTCTCAATAGGAGGTACTTTCTGTGCCAGCGACCAAACAAAAAGAACCAATTTGGTTTATGGCAGAAAGTATCCTAGACACATACATTGGTGATATGGGTAAAGAACGCCAATAATAGAGCACAGGTAAATAACTACCCCAATATGTTAAATTTACCATTTATCAGTAATGGGCTCTTTGTTCATGAAAAAACACTAAACATGATAGCTAATTTGCAACACCATAGTTATATATGAATATGGACAAAGATGAACCAATTAAAGCATGTGTGAAGACTGATACAGACAATATTAATAATTAGCCCGTAGATTTCATAGCAGTGGTCTAAGGTAGACAATAATAGAGGATGTACTCATCCCATCCAGTAGTGCAGACCCTTCTCTGGGGATCCCTTGGAGGAGGGGAGTAGTAGTGGATAAAGAAAAATACCAATCCTACAAATATACACTACCGATCCAAAGTTTAGGGTCACTTACAAATTTCCTTATTTTTGAAACAAAAGCACAGTTTTTTCAAATGAAGCTAACATTAAATGATTCAGAAATACACTCTATACATTGTTAATGTGGTAAATGACTATTCTAGCTGTAAACGTCGGGTTTGTAATGCAATATCTTCATAGGTGTATAGAGGCCCATTTCCAACAACCATCACTCCAGTGTTCTTATGGCACTTTGTGTTTGCTAACTGTGTAAGAAGGCTAATGGATGGTTAAAATACCCTTGAAAACCCTTGTGCAAGTATGTTAGCACAGCTGAAAACAGTTTGGCTGATTAGAGAGCCTATAAACCTGACCTTTCTTTGAGTTAGTTGAAAATCTGGACCATTATATTTGTTGGTTCCATTAAACTCTCAAAATGGCCAGAAAAAAAGAACTTTCATGTGAAACTTGACAGTCTATTCTTGTTCTTAGAATTGCAGGCTATTCCATGCGAGAAATTGCCAAGAAACTGAAGATTTTCTACAACGGTGTGGGCTACTCCCTTCAGAGGAGAGCACAAACAGGCTCTAACCAGAGTAGAAAGAGAAGTGGGAGGCCCCACTGCACAACTGAGCAACTAGACAAGTACATTAGAGTCTGTAGTTTGAGAAATCGATGCCTCACAGGTCCTCAACTGGCAGCTTCATTAAATAGTACACGCAAAACGCCAGTGTCAACATCTACAGTGAAGAGGCGACTCCGGGATGCTGGCCTTCAGGGCAGAGTGGCAAAGAAAAAGCCATATCAGACTGGCTAATAAAACGAAAATATTAGTATGGGCAAAAGAACACAGACATTGGACAAAGTAAGATTGGAAAAAAAGTGTTATGTGGGGTAAAGACTGCAACGTTGTGTCCTTTACTCATTCACCTTTAAATGAGAAGGTGTGTCCAAACTTTTGCTCTGTACTGTAGATCTCAAACTTTTAGCTAAAATCTGGACTCAATGCCTGAATTCTGGACTAGGATCCCTCAAGCATAAGGATTAGGTTGGCTTTGTACCTCATAGACAAGTGTCTGATAATACGTAGGGTCTCCCATCTCCTGCACCAATGCAAACAACGCAACACAGCAAGCATGATATTGTCACTCGACATTAAAAAAAGCCTTTGATTCTGTTTTGTGGCCTTACCTATTTGCAGTATTGCGGAAATGGAATTTCCCTGATAAATTTCTCTCATGGATTCACGCACTATACAGCTACCCCTCAGCTCAAGTCCACTATAGCTACTTCTCTTCTGTGTTTTTCCTATCAAATGAACTACTCACCAAGGGTGTCCCCTAACTTCGCTACTATTCCTCCTCGCAATTGCGCCAATAGCAATCCACCTCCGTCTCAACCCAGACATTCAAGGCATAGAGATCGTGTTGATTTTACACAAACTTTCTTTTTGCAGATGATAATTTGCTCCATCTAACCGCCCCACAGTTCTCTGTCAGCTCTGCTCCATTCCCGTCAGAACTATGAAGATTAACCATACAAAATTGTATGCTATGAACATTTCCCTTTCTGTTGCCATGATTTCACAGCTTAAACAAGAATTCCCTTATCAATGGATCACAAATCACTTAGACTACCTAGGTGTGAAATTAACGGCTCATATAGAATCCCTTTTCTCAGCTAACTACCCTCAAATGCTGTAAAAACTACGCTAGTTACTCCAAATATAGGGAAAGTTGCACCTCTCCTGGCTGGGCAGCATACGTGCACTAAAAATGACTTTTCTCCTCAAATTACTCTACCTATTTTGTGTACTACCAATCTCTGTCCCCTCCGATTGCATCAATACAGATGAGAGCCAATTAACACCTCGGAAGGGTGGCCTCCCGAGAGTCAAAAGCGGAACTTCTTCACTGCCTGAGAGGGGGTCTGGGAGTTCCCATCCTATCCAAAAATTATCAAGCAGCCCAGCTACCCCAACTATCTCGTAATCACCCCACCTCTGAATCTCCCCTGTGGCTCTCCTTGGAAGCTCTTGAGTGCCACTCATTGACCCTTGACTCTTTGTTATTGCTCCTCCCCACCCAGCGTAATCAAATCATGAACCCTATTAAATTGCATTCACTCAAAATCTGGGACTTCCTGAAATATTCTTCTAACCTAGTTTCCACCTTTGTGCCTCTAGCCTCCTGTTTGGAAACCAACAATTCCCCCCAGGCAATGAGTCCCTCCTGACAATTTGCATATGGATTGCAGCAAGGTTTACTAGATTCCACCACCTATTTTAGGTCGACAGCATTATTCCATTCCCAGCCCTTCAAAAAATGCAACCTTTCCTCTATAGAAATATTTAATTATCTGCATCTTAAAGGGGTTGTCCAGTCAAGCCGATAAGCCTGCAGTCACTCTGTGGGAATGAGGACTTATGAATCACCCCAGCACACAGTGTGTGCACGGAGGGGTTTCACTGGTTTCAGACCGAGGAATGAAGGATATGTTATACATACCCCCCCCCCCCCCCCCCCGTCCAGTGGGCATGGCCTCGCTCTCCATACACTTGTATGGAGCAAAGCTGGACCCTCTAGTCGGCCACACCCACTGGATGTCTGCAACACAGGTCAATTCAAGTGTATGAAGTGAGGCCGTGTACACTGGCCGGAGGTATGTATAACTCAAACTTCCCAGGTCTGAAACCGGTGAATCCCCGCAGGTCACCGTGCAGTCTGAAGACTTATTGGTTTTGACTGGACAACCCCTTTAGACACTTTATTTCTACACTACTAAAGAACTCTACCTTAACTCATATGTTCACGCCTTTCGAACAAAGATGCCATCAAAACCCACATGCTCCTGGCATAGCACTCGTCCGTATTATACGCTAGTGTGACTCCGGCCTAACAATGAGACTTGACAAGTTTCTCCCCTTGGGCTCCTTTACCCTTCCCCATCCTTTTCTCCTCCCCGTCATTTTCTTTTTGTCCCTCTAAGGCTAGGTTCACATTAGCGTTTCTGTGCGCAGCGTATCATCTGCATGCGCAAAAGCATGCCAAAACGCATGCTTACGCCTCCGCATCATCTTACGTATGATGCAAAGAAACACAGCTGCGTGTGTATGCATTTAAATGCGTTGTGGCATGCGTTTGTGTTGTTTATGCGCATGGTGGAGGTGGTGACATCATTTCCTGGACATGCGCAGTCTGAAGTACGCATGCGTATCGAACGCATGCATATTGAACGCATGCGTACGCATGTCCTTGCGTACCAATGCGTTCCCATAGACAGTAATGTGTTTTTTTACGCACTCATCTGCATGTGCATGATTGCACAATATTTGACAACTCAAAAATGCAACATGTTGCGTTCACCGGACACCGAAAATGACGCATGCGACACCATGTTAAAGATATGTACGCATTACGCATGCGGATCTATGCGAATCATACGCTGCACACAGATACGCTAATGTGAACCCGGCCTTATTTATCTCTTAAACATATGCTTGTGCTAATGCTTCTATGTTGTATTTTACCTACTGTATATCATGCCACAGCCCATTTTCGTTTTTGTGTTTCTATTTTTTGCTCCTTTGCTTTCCAGAGCCATAACTTATTTTTTTTCCGTCAAAATGGTCATGTGAGGGCTTGTTTTTGTGGAACGAGTTGTACTTTTGAACGACACCATTGATTTTACCATATTTTGTACTGGAAAATGGGAAGAAATTCCAAGTGCGGTGAAATTGCAAAAAAAGTGCAATTCCACAACTGTTCTTTGTTTGTTTGTTTTTTTACCATGTTCACCAAATGTTAAAACTGACCTGCTGTTATGATTCTTCAGGTCATTACGAGTTCATAGACACAAAAGATGTACAGGTTGTCATTTATTTAAGTGGTGAAAAACAATCCAATTTTGTTTAAACAAAAAAGGGTCATATTGCGAGACCCGTAGCGTGTCTATTTCTATTTTTTGTGATCTGAGTCTGGGTGAGTGCTTATTTTTTTCACACCGAGCTAACGTTTTTATTAATGCCATTTTGGTGTAGATATGATCTTTTGACCGCCCGTTATTACATTTTAATGCAATGTTGTGGCGACCAAAAAAACGTAATTCTGGCGTCTTTACTTTTTTTTGCTACGCCGTTTACTGATAGGATTAATTCTTCTCATATCTTGATAGATCAGGAGATTCTGAATGCGGTGATACCAGATATGTGTATTTTTTATTTTTTTAAAATTGTTTTATTTTCAATGGGTCGAAATGGGGGTGATTTGAGCTTTTATACAGTTAAGTCCATATATATTTGGACAGAGACAACATTTTTCGAATTTTGGTTATAGACATTACCACAATGAATTTTAAACAAAACAATTCAGATGCAGTTGAAGTTCAGACTTTCAGCATTCATTTGAGGTATCCACAGTAAAATTGGATGAAGGGTTTAGGAGTTTCAGCTCCTTAACATGTGCCACCCTGTTTTTAAAGGGACCAAAAGTAATTGGACAGATTCAATAATTTTAAATAAAATGTTCATTTTTAGTACTTGGTTGAAAACCCTCTGTTGGCAATGACTGCCTGAAGTCTTGAACTCATGGACATCACCAGACGCTGTGTTTCCTCCTTTTTGATGCTCTACCAGGCCTTCACTGCGGTGGTTTTCAGTTGCTGTTTGTTTGTGGGCCTTTCTGTCTGAAATTTAGTCTTTAACCCCTTACCGACCTCCACCGTCCTATTACTGCGGAGGTCGGATCCCCTGCTTTGATGTGGGCTCCGGCGCTGAGCCCACCTCAAAGCCGGTTCAAAACAGCTGACATGTGCTTGCAATAGTGGCGGGTGAAATCGTGATTCACCTGCCGCTATTAACCAGTTAAATGCCGCTGTCAAATGCTGACAGCGGCATTTAACCGGCGCTTCTGGCCGTGCGGCCGGAAATGAGCGCATCGCCGACCCCCGTCACATGATCGGGGGCAGGGCCGGACTGGGACTAAAATTCAGCCCTGGCATTTGAAGTCACACAGGCCCACTTGTCACATGGTGACTGTATAATATCTTTGTACACTTGTAGGCTACAAGAAGTGAGGGGAGTGTAACACGACTATATAACATATAATTACAGCTGTATCCAGCATTACAGCTCAGCCCCCATAGAATGTAATGCAGCCAGCCCCCATAGAATGTAATACAGCTAGCCCCCATAGACTATAATACAGCACAGCCCCATAGAATGTAATGCTGCATAGCCCCCATAGAATGTAATACAGCACAGCCCCCATAGAATGTAATACAGCCAGCCCCCATAGACTATAATACAGCACAGCCCCATAGAATGTAATGCTTGCCAGCCCCCATAGAATGTAATGCAGCACAGCCCCCATAGAATGTAATGCAGCACAGCCCCATAGAACGTAATACAGCCAGCCCCCATAGAATGTAATACAGCCAGCCCCCATAGAATGTAATGCAGCACAGCCCCCATAGAATGTAATGCAGCACAGCCCCCATAGAATGTAATGCAGCAGAGGCCCATAGAATGGAATGCAGCACAGCCCCATAGAATAGAATGCAGCAGAGGCCCATAGAATGGAATGCAGCACAGGCCCATAGAATAGAATGCAGCAGAGGCCCATAGAATGGAATGCAGCACAGGCCCATAGAAAACAATGCAGCACAGGCCCATAGAATGGAATGCAGCACAGCCCCATAGAATAGAATGCAGCACAGGCCCATAGAATAGAATGCAGCAGAGGCCCATAGAATGGAATGCAGCAGAGGCCCATAGAAAACAATGCAGCACAGGCCCATAGAATATAATGCAGCAGAGGCCCATAGAATGGAATGCAGCACAGCCCCATAGAATATAATGCAGCACAGGCCCATAGAATGGAATGCAGCACAGCCCCCCCCCCCCAATAGCTCCACAATCCAGTCATCACTCATTGATAAAAAAAACCCCACAAACACTCTACTCACCTTTCCTCCTGCCCCGTGCTGCTCTGGCTCTGGTCTCAGCAGTCGCAGTCTGCCCGCCCGGTCACACAGCAGGTGCGCGATGATATGACGTCATCGCGCACCCGCAGTGTCAGCGGCAGGCAGAGCGGGGAATGATGGGAGAGGGGGCGTCAGCAGACGCTCTCTCCTCCATCATTGCATTCAACTGTACCGGCGTCTATGACGCCGGTATAGTTGAATGCGGGGCCGGGAGTGTGCCGACAGCGGGGAGAGTGTGCCGACAGCGGCACACTCGAGCGGCCCACTACTGCCACCGGCCCTTCTGGCATTTGCCAGAACTGCCCGATGGCCAGTCCGGCCCTGATCGGGGGTCAGTGATGCGTCTCCTTGAGACCTCTGTGGTTGCAGATGCCGGCTTGCTGTGAGCGCCACCCTGTGGTCGTCGCTCATATCAAGCCTGCAATTCAACTACATAGGAGCAATCTGATGATCGCTGCTATGTAGCAGTACCGATCAGGCTATGCCAGCTACTCGCCTCCCATGGAGGCTATTGAAGCATGGCAAAAGTAAAAAAAAGTTTGAAAAAAAAAAAAAGTTTAAATCACCCACCTTTCGCCCCATTCAAAATAAAACAATTAAAAAAAAATCAAACATACACATATTTGGTATTGCCGCATTCAGAATCGCCCGATCTATCAATAAAAAAATGATTAACCTCATCGCTAAACAGCCTAGCGAGAAAAAAATTTGAAACGCCAGAATTACGTTTTTTTGGTCGCCGCGACATTGCATTAAAATGTAATAATGGGCGATCAAAAGAATGTATGCACCAAAATGGTATCATTAAAAACGCCAGCTTGGCACCCACAAAATAAGCCCTCACCTGACCCCAGATCACGAAAAATGGAGACGCTACGGGTATTGGAAAATTGCGCAATTTTTTTTTTTTTTTTTAGCAAAGTTTGGAATTTTTTTTTACCACTTAGATAAAACGTAACCTAGACATGTTTGGTGTCTATGAACTCGTAATTGCAACAGGTCCAGTACCCCTCCACAGAGAGAGAGAATGTTAGTCTCATAAGAGGTTTTCATAGGTACCCATTCAGATGGAGACGTTTATTCTCAGCGAGGAAAGGAAAGCGTAGGACCTGGTATAAGAGAGATGCCGTAAAGTGGCTACCAGGTACACATAAAATTGGCCTTTTTTATGCGCTAAACGCTCTCATTTTTCATATTTCTAGTGCAGTAATGCAGTTCAATTTTCGTGTTTCATGTTTGCATGTTTTAGCGCTGCAGTGTGCTGCCTTATTTGCTTGACTGTATAGGAGTTGGTGACTCTAAGGTTCAGCACCTGTTCACACTTAGTCTATGTTTGGATGTGACGGTCAGTTTTTTGAAATATGAACTCGTAATGACCTGGAGAATCAAAATGGCAGGTCAGTTTTAGCATTTAGTGGACCTAGCAAAAAAAGTCAAACAAAAAACAAGTGTGCAATTGCACTTTTTTTGCAATTTCACCGCACTTGGAATTTTTTTCCCGTTTTCTAGTACATGACATGCTATAACCAATGATGTTGTTGAAAAGTGCAACTTTTCCCGCAAAAAACAAGCCCTTCACATGGCCATATTGACAGAAAAATAAAAAAGTTATGGCTCTGGGAAAGAGGGGAGCGAAAAACGAGAAAGCAAAAACGGAAAAGGGCAAGGTCGTTAAGGGGTTAACAAGTGAAATGCATGCTCAATTGGGTTGAGATCAGGTGACTGACTTGGCCATTCAAGAATATTCCACTTATTTGCTTTAATAAACTCCTGGGTTGCTTTGGCTTTAGGTTTTGGGTCATTGTCCATCTGTAGTATGAAACGACGACCAATCAGTTTTGCTGCATTTGGCTGGATCTGAGCACACAGTATGGCTCTGAATACCTCAGAATTCATTCAGCTGCTTTTGTCCTGTGTCACATCATCAATAAATACTAGTGACCCAGTGCCACTGGCAGCCATGCATGCCCAAGCCATAACACTGCCTCCGCCGTGTTTTACAGATGATGCGGTATGCTTTGGATCATGAGCTGTACCAAGCCTTTGCCATATTTTTCTCTTTCCATCATTCTGGTAGAGGTTGATCTTGGTTTCATCTGTCCAAAGATTGTCCTTCCAGAACTGTGCTGGCTTTTTTAGATGTTTTCTCTAAATCTCTCCAAAACGGAACTTCTTGTGTTTCTCCCTTCTACTAACCTAACTCTACCCAACATCGAAATTACCCTGGAGGGTTCAACCATAACTCCCAAGCAGCTTGCCCGCTGTCTTGGGGTCATATTCGACATTGAACTTTCCTTTACTCCCTATATCCGATCACTCACTCGCTCTTGTCACCTGCATCTTAAAAACATCTCCAGAATCCGACCTTTTCTCACCTTTGAAACTGCTAAGACTCTTAAGGTACCGTCACACTAAACGATATCGCTAGCGATCCGTGACGTTGCAGCGTCCTGGATAGCGATATCGTTGTGTTTTACACGCAGCAGCGATCAGGATCCTGCTGTGATATCGCTGGTAACCCGATGTTTACCCTGGTTACCAGCGTAAAATGTAAAAAAACAAACACTACATACTCACCTTCGCGTCCCCCGCCGTCCGCTTCCTTCCTGCACTGACTGACTGCCGGCCGGAAAGTGAAAGCACAGCGATGACGTCACCGCTCTGCTGTTCGGGCCGGCGCTCAGTCAGTGCAGGAATCGGACGCCGGGGGACGCGAAGGTGAGTACGTACTGTTTGTTTTTTTACATTTTACGCTGGTAACCAGGGTAAACATCGGGTTACTAAGTGCGGCCCTGCGCTTAGCAACCCGATGTTTACCCTGGTTACCCAGGGACCTCGGCATCGTTGGTCGCTGGAGAGCGGTCTGTGTGACAGCTCTCCAGCAACCAAACAGCGACGCTGCAGCGATCGGCATCGTTGTCTGTATCGCTGCAGCGTCGCTTAGTGTGACGGTACCTTTACTGTCGCTCTTATTCATTCTCATCTGGACTACTGCAACTCTCTTCTGATTGGTCTCCCTCTTACCAAACTTTCTCCTCTTCAATCCATCTTGAATGCAGCAGACAGAGTCATATTTCTATCCAGCCGCTTCACCGATGCCTCCATCTTGTGCCAGTCATTACATTGGCTACCCATTCGCTACAAGGTCCAGTATAAACTCATCTCTTTCACCCACAAAGCTCTCCACAGTTCTGCACCGCCTTATATCTCCTCTCTCATCTCTCTTCTGTCACCCTACACGTGCCCTCCGTTCTACAAATGACCTAAGACTAACATCCCCCGTAATCCGAACCTCGCACCTCCATCTCCAAGACTTCTCTCGTGCTGCGCCAGCTCTCTGGAATGCACTTCCCCAGACTATCAGACTGATACCTAGCCCCGACCTATTCAAGTGCGCTTTAAAAACCCATCTCTTCAAACAAGCCTACCACATCAACTACTCAGTAAACTAACTTTGCCCTGTTCCCTCCTTCCAAATATTATTCTGAATCTGAACCCTACTATTCATCTGCCTTCACACCCTCCATGCACATGATAACTGCAGTTGATACTTGACTATTGCACTTAAACACACGGGCTGATGACCGGATCATGCAGCTTTATATGAAAATCCCTATGTATTATAATTGCCAGACCTGAAATAACAAGCACTTTTCACCTATTATGTCCCCCATTTCCTTGTAGATTGTAAGCTTGCAAGCAGCGACCTCACCCCTAATGTCACTGTTTAAATTGTCTCAACTTGTACAGAATTTATTGTCTGTACATGCCCCCGCTTAATTGTAAAGTGCTGCGGAATATGTTGGCGCTATATAAATAAAAAAAAAAAAATGTTTTTTTTAGTAAAGTCCAGTCTAGCCTTTTTCTTCTTGATGCTTCTGAGTGGCTTGCACCGTGCAGTGAACCCTCTGTATTTACTTACTTTCATGCAGTCTTCTCTTTATGGTAGATTTGGATATTGATACCCCTACCTCCTGGAGTGTTGTTCACTTGGTTGGCTGTTGTGAAGGGATTTCTCTTCACCATGGAGATTATTCTGCCATCATCCACCACTGTTGTCTTCCGTGGGCGCCCAGGTCTTTTTGCATTGATGAGTTCACCAGTGCTTTCTTTCTTTCTCAGGATGTACCAAACTGTAGATTTTGCCACTCCTAATATTGTAGCAATTTCTCGCATGGGTTTTTTCTGTTTTTGCAGCTTAAGGATGGCTTGTTTCACCTGCACGGAGAGCTCCTTTGACCACATGTTTACTTCACAGCAAAACCTTCCAAATGCAAGCACCACACCTCAAATCAACTCCAGGCCTTTTATCTGCTTAATTGAGAATGACAACGAAGGGATTGCCCACACCTGTCCATGAAATAGCCTTGGAGTCAATTGTCCAATTACTTTTGGTCCCTTTAAAAACAGGGTCGCACATGTTAAGGAGCTGAAACTCCTAAACCCTTCATCTAATTTTAATGTGGATACCCTCAAATGAAAGCTGAAAGTCTGAACTTCAACTGCATCTGAATTGTTTTGTTTAAAATTCATTGTGGTAATGTCTATAACTAAAATTAGAAAAATGTTGTCTCTGTCCAAATATATATGGACCTAACTATTTATATACAGTGTATATACACTCACTGGCCACTTTATTAGGTACACCTGTCCAACTTCTTGTTAACACTTAATTTCTAATCAGCCAATCACATGGCGGCAACTCAGTGCATTTAGGCATGTAGACATGGTCAAGACAATCTCCTGCAGTTCAAACCGAGCATCAGTATGGGGAAGAAAGGTGATTTGAGTGCCTTTGAACGTGGCATGGTTGTTGGTGCCAGAAGGGCTGGTCTGAGTATTTCAGAAACTGCTGATCTACTGGGATTTTCACGCACAACCATCTCTAGGGTTTACAGAGAATGGTCCGAAAAAGAAAAAAAATCCAGTGAGCGGCAGTTCTGTGGGCGGAAATGCCTTGTTGATGCCAGAGGTCAGAGGAGAATGGGCAGACTGGTTCGAGCTGATAGAAAGGCAACAGTGACTCAAATCGCCACCCGTTACAACCAAGGTAGGCCTAAGAGCATCTCTGAACGCACAGTGCGTCGAACTTTGAGGCAGATGGGCTACAGCAGCAGAAGACCACACCGGGTACCACTCCTTTCAGCTAAGAACAGGAAACTGAGGCTACAATTTGTACAAGCTCATCGAAATTGGACAGTAGAAGATTGGAAAAACGTTGCTTGGTCTGATGAGTCTCGATTTCTGCTGCGACATTCGGATGGTAGGGTCAGAATTTGGCGTAAACAACATGAAAGCATGGATCCATCCTGCCTTGTATGGAGCATCTTTGGGATGTGCAGCCGACAAATCTGCGGCAACTGTGTGATGCCATCATGTCAATATGGACCAAAATCTCTGAGGAATGCTTCCAGCACCTTGTTGAATCTATGCCACGAAGAATTGAGGCAGTTCTGAAGGCAAAAGGGGGTCCAACCCGTTACTAGCATGGTGTACCTAATAAAGTGGCCGGTGAGTGTATATATATATATTATATTAATTTTTAAAAACATTTTTGTTTTACTTTACACTTGCTTCAGTAGTCTCGATGCAGCGTTGGACTGGAGCACCTTGGGCCCACCGGAGAAAATCATTCTTGGGGCCCACTATGTAGCTACATAGAAATAAATTGAAGACCATCAATTGTGTAGTAAAACACGCTAATATCAGGGAATAATATAAGGTAGTACGCATCTTAATTATGTAGCAGGAGTTGGGGTAGCCCCCTCATAGAATATAATGTAGCATCCCACAGAATATAATGCAGCCCCCAATAGAATATAATGCAGCTCCCTCATAGAATATAATGTAGCCTCCCTCATGGAATATAATGCAGCCCCCCTCATAGGGTATAATACAGCACCCCACAAAATATAATGCAACCCCCTCATAAGGTATAATGCAGCCCCCCATAGAATATAATGTAGCTCCCTCATATGGCATAATGCAGCCCCTCCACAGAATATCAGAGTATAATGCAACCCCCTCATAAGGCAGCCCCCCATAGAATATACTGTAGCCCCCTCATAGGGCATAATGCAGCTCCCCTCATATAGTATGATGTAGCCACCTGAGAGAATACGATACGATACGATACACTTTATTGATCCTGTAGGAAATTATGGTATCACAGCAGCACAACTTACATCATAAGAATCATAAAATGAATTACTTAATTGACATGACAGTTTGTTGACAGAAGGACATTATACATTAGAATAGGACATACACAGCGGGTGAACTGAAAAGTAGAAGAAATAAAGTAGACAATCCCCTTTATGATTTAACCCTAATGTTATTGTTGTACATCCCCATAGCAGTTGGCACAAACGATTTCCTAAATTTTTCCTTCTTACACCTCAGAAGTATTAGCCGGTTACTGAAGGTGCTCTTCTATCTCATGAATAGCTCATATAATGGATGTGCATTATTGTTCATAATTGCCCTACACTTTATCAGAGTTCTTCTCTCCACTACCTCCTCAAGAGAGTCCAGATTGCAGCCGACAGCAGAACTTGCCTTTTTGATAAGCTTATTCAGCTTATTAGCATCAGAGGCCCGCACACTATTACCCCAGCATATGATTACAAAAAAGATGGCACTTGCCACCACAGACTGGTAGAACATTTCTAACATTTTGCTGCACACATTAAAAGACCTCAGTTTCCTTAGGAAATACAATCTGCTCATCCCCTTCTTGTAGACAGTCTCTGAGTGGCATCTCCAGTCCAGTTTGCTATCCAAATGGACCCCCAAATATTTATAACTCTCCACCTGCTCTACCTCCTGCCCAGCAATAGTGATCGGTAAGCATTCCAACTTAATCCTGCTATAGTTGGCCACCAACTCCTTGGTTTTCTTAACATTTAGTTGTAGATAGTTACCATTGCACCAATCCACGAAATTCGACACCACCCTTCTATATTCCTCATCCCCCCGATCTCCCCTAATACATCCCACAACCACGGAGTCATCCGAAAATTTTTGAAGGTGGCAAAGATCAGATTTATACTGAAAGTCGGATGTATACAGTGTGAATAGAAAGGGTGCAAGCACCGTTCCCTGGGGGGCACCTACACTGCTCAGTAATCTGCTTGACACAACTGCTCCCATCTGTACAAACTGTGGCCGATCTGATAGGTAGTCAGTTATCCAATTTCTCATCCCCACCTCCACCTTCATATCAGTCATCTTTTTGTGTAGTAAAGGTGGCTGCAGGGAATTAAATGCACTCGAGAAATCAAAGAACATCGCTCGCACCATGGTTCCGTCAGTCTCCAGAAATGAATGTACACTATGTAACAGAGAAAGAATAGCATCATCCACCCCCAATCTATGTCGGTAAGCAAACTGAAGGGGATTGATAAAAGCATTGACCCTTGGTCTTAAGTGAGCAAGCACTAATCTTTCCAAGGCCTTCATAGTGTGAGATGTTAAGGCTACAGGACGATAGTCATTTAGGGTTGCAGGAGAAGAAGTCTTGGGTACCGGCACCAGACAGGAAGTTTTCCATAACACAGGTACCCTCTGTGTTTGTAGACTTCCATTAAATAGGAGTGTAAAGACAGTACACAGCTGGTCTGCACAAACTTTAAGGACACGTGAGCTGAGTCCATCAGGTCCAGCAGCTTTACCAATGTTAAGTGACTTAAACTGCCTCCTCACATCATTTTCGGATACTCTAAAATTAGTCTGCTCCTCCTCCAATATCGATGTTGCAGAATTTGCACCCAATTCCCCTCCACTTCCAGTTGGCAGTGCACATGTACTGCTAAACCTATTGAAATACTCGTTCATCTCATTAGCCTTGTCCAGTTTTCCTCCCCCGTGATCAGACCTTACCTTAAGCCCAGTCAGTAATTTCATTCCTGACCAAACCTCCCTGGTATTATTGTGGGACAGTTTCTTTTCAAGTTTAATTCTGAAGGCTTTCTGGGCCTCCTTTATTTTATACTTCAATTCATGCTGTATCATTTTAATTTCCTCTTTGTCGCCTAATTTAAATGCCTTTTTTTTCCTGTTGAGCAAATGCTTCAATTCCTTTGTTATCCATGGCTTATTGTTTGCAAAACACCTAATCTTTTTAGCCGGCACCAGCATATCAATGCAGAAGTTAATGTAGTCAGTCACTCTACCAACCACTTCATTAACATTTGTATACTCGTCCATTGTCCCAAGCAACACATCCCAGTCTGTAAGATGAAAGCAATCCTGTAAAGCCTGTTCATTTGTTGGACTCCACATTCTAAAGGTACCTTCACACTAAACGATATCGCTAGCAATCCGTGACGTTGCAGCGTCCTGGATAGCGATATCGTTGAGTTTGACAGGCAGCAGCGATCAGGATCCTGCTGTGATATCGCTGGTCGTTGGTTAAAGTTCAGAACTTTATTTGGTCGTCAGATCGCCGTGTATTGTTGTGTTTGACAGCAAAAGCAACGATACCAGCGATGTTTTACAATGGTAACCAGGGTAAATATCGGGTTACTAAGCGCAGGGCCGCGCTTAGTAACCTGATGTTTACCCTGGTTACCAGTGTAAAATGTAAAAAAACAAACAGTACATACTCACCTTCGCGTCCCCCGGCGTCCGCTTCCTGCACTGACTGAGCGCCGGCCGTAAAGTGAAAGCACAGCACAGCGGTGACGTCACCGCTCTGCTGTTAGGGCCGGCACTCACAGTCAGTGCAGGAAGCGGACGCCGGTGGACGCGAAGGTGAGTATGTACTGTTTATTTTTTTTACATTTTACACTGGTAACCAGGGTAAACATCGGGTTACTAAGCGCGGCCCTGCGCTTAGCAACCCGATGTTTACCCTGGTTACCCGGGGACCTCGGCATCGTTGGTCGCTGGAGAGCCGTCTGTGTGACAGCTCTCCAGCGACCAAACAGCGACGCTGCAGCGATCGGCATCGTTGTCTGTATCGCTGCAGCGTCGCTTAGTGTGAAGGTACCTTAACTGTTTTAATGGTAGCAGGCTGTGTTCTAACAACAGGTTGGTAGACTGGTGAGGCTGTGTTCTAACAACAGGTTGGTAGACTGGTGACAAAAGTATAAGATTGTGATCAGACTTCCCCACGGGCGGCAGGGTAGATGATGAATAAGCATTCTTGACATTCGCATAGAGTAAGTCCAAAATAATGTTGTCACGTGTTGTACATTTAACAAATTGATAGAATTTAGGTAGAGCAGTTGAAATTTTAGCCCGATTAAAATCCCCAGAGATTACAGTAAGCGAGTTGGGGTGTTTCATCTGGAGCCGAGCAATGACTCCTGACAGCACTTCACCTGCAGCCTCATGGTTTGTAGTTGGTGGTATGTACAACACTATTGCAATAACAAGCGAGAATTCTCTAGGAATATAGTAAGGTCTGAGGCCAACAGCTAGCAGTTCAATGTTCGGACAACAATGGCGCTCCCTCACTGTCACATGCCCCTGGTTGCACCATCCATTGTTTATGTAGAGTATAACTCCTCCGCCCTTTTTTTTGCCGCTCTTCATAGTGTCTCTATCAGCCCGGACCATGTGAAATCCTGGTACTGAAACGCTCGAGTCAGGGATCTCGCCGCGTAACCATGTTTCAGTAAAACACATCAAACTGCATTCCTTGTAATCCCTCTGGGTCCGTATTAATGCTAACAGTTCATCTGACTTATTTCCCAGTGATTGAACATTCCCCATGATGATGGACGGAACTACAGGTTTAAACCATCTTCGCCTTGCCTTTAGTTTTTTGCCCGCTCTGCAGCCTCTGAAAGGTCGCCTTACCTCACTAGGGACACGTGGTCTACCCACTGCAGGAGAAGACATTAGCCTGCGCAGCTCCAGAAGTCGGCCCCTTGAGTAAGCAACACGTTTAGGAACAGACTTTGAGACATCCATCAAAACCTTGGCCATATTAGTCGCACCAAGCATGTCCGTGCAGGGTGGCATACAGTGCACGCCTCCAGACATAGCTGTGCCAATTCCCAGGCAGGTAGTGGCCACCCGGCCGTAGGTGCATATAAAAAAACCAGACCTAAGTTGAAAGGTTATCACAAATGCACTGTATATCCAGATAGCTGTGGGTAGTAGCAAACATAAAAAAGGGAAACATTTCAAAGGAACCCAGGTTCAGAAGCATATATCCAGAAGCAGTGGGTAGCAGTATGCATCCAGGGGAAACAAATCAGAGGATCCAAGGTTTAGAAGCAAACATCCAAGGGGAAATCCAAGGGTTCAGCATAAATCCAAGGGAAGCCTTCCAGTGGATCCAAGTTCAGAAGGAGAAGGTACTGGGGAAAAGGTTCCTTAGAGTTTCAAAAACTGAGGTTCAGAAAGAAAAAAGGTTCACACATAACAAAAATAATTCCTAAATAAAACTAAAACTATTGCTGCTGCAATGGGCTGCCACTAGCACGGCGCCTTATTGTCCTTATCCAGCAGAGAGCAGACAGATACGTCTGCTCTCTTCAGTGATCAGGGGAATGCAGCTCCCACATATAATATAATGCAGCCCCTCCACAGAATATAATGTAGCCTCCTCAGAGTATAATGCAAACCCCTCATAAGGCTGCCCCCCATAGAATATACTGTATCCCCTCATAGGGTATAATGCAGCCCCCCTGATAGGGTATAATGCAGCCCCCTCCACCATCATCATTGTTCTCCCCCTCTACCATTGTACTCATTACCACATCCATCATTGCCTCCTCCCCCACCACCATTGTCCTTTCTACCACTACCATCTTTGTCCTTTATTCCACAACCATCATTGCTTTCTTCCCCACCACCATCATCACTGCCTCCCTCACCACCACCACCATAATCATTGCTTCCCCACCACCATCATCATCATTGCCTCCCCACCACCATCATCATAGCTTCTGCCACCACCATCATTGCCCCCACCACCACCTTCATCATCATTGCCCCACCACATCATCATTGCCTCCAGCACCATCATCATTGCCCCCACCACCATCATCATTTCCCCCACCACCATCATCATTGCCTTCAGCACCATCATCACCATTGCTTCCCCCACCACCATCATCATCACTGCCTCCCCCAGTACCACCATAATCATTGCCTCCCCCACCACCATCATTGCTTCCCCACCACCATCATCATTGCCTCCCCCACCACAATCATCATTGCTTCCCCCACCACCATCATTGCACCCCACCACCGTCATCATCATCATTGCCCCCACCACCATCATCATTGCCTCCAGCGCCATCATCATTGCCTCCAGCACCATCATAATTGCCTCCAGCACCATAATCATTTCCCCACCACCATCATCATTGCCCCCACCACATCATCATTGCCTCCAGCACCATCATCATTGCCCCACCATCATCATTGCCCCCACCACCATCATCATTGCCTCCAGCACCATCATCATTGCCCCCACCACCATCATCATTGCCTCCAGCACATCATCATTGCCTCCAGCACCATTATCATTGCCCCCACCACCATCATCATTGCCTCCAGCACATCATCATTGCCTCCAGCACCATCATTGCCCCACCACCATCATCATTGCCCCCACCACCATCATCATTGCCTCCAGCACCATCATCATCATTGCTTCCCCCACCACCATCATCATCATTGCCCCCACCACCATCATCATTGCCTCCAGCACCATCATCATCATTGCTTCCCCCACAACCATCATCATCATCATTGTCCCCACCACCACCATCATCATTTCCCCCACCACCATCATCATTGCCCCCCCACCATCATCATTTCCCCCACCACCATCATCGTTGCCTTCAGCACCATCATCACCATTGCTTCCCCCACCACCATCATCATCACTGCCTCCCCCAGCACCACCATAATCATTGCCTCCCCCACCACCATCATTGCTTCCCCACCACCATCATCATTGCCTCCCCCACCACAATCATCATTGCTTCCCCCACCACCATCATTGCCCCCCACCACCGTCATCATCATCATCATTGCCCCCACCGCCATCATCATTGCCTCCAGCACCATCATCATTGCCTCTAGCACCATCATCATTGCCTCCAGCACCATAATCATTTCCCCACCACCATCATCATTGCCCCCACCACATCATCATTGCCCCACCACCATCATCATTGCCCCCACCACCATCATCATTGCCTCCAGCACCATCATCATTGCCCCCACCACCATCATCATTGCCTCCAGCACATCATCATTGCCTCCAGCACCATCATCATTGCCCCACCACCATCATCATTGCCTCCAGCACATCATCATTGCCTCCAGCACCATCATTGCCCCACCACAATCATCATTGCCCCCACCACCATCATCATTGCCTCCAGCACCATCATCATCATTGCTTCCCCCACCACCATCATCATCATTGCCCCCACCACCATCATCATTTCCCCCACCACCATCATCATTGCCTCCAGCACCATCATCATTGCCTCCAGCACCATTATCATTGCCCCCACCGCCATCATCATTGCCTCCAGCACCATCATCATTGCCTCCAGCACCATCATCATTGCCTCCAGCACCATCATCATTGCTCACACCACCGTCATCATTGCCCCCACCACCATCATCATAGCCTCCAGCACCATTATCATTGCCTCCAGCAACATCATCATTGCCTCCAGCACCATCATCATTGCCTCCAGCACCATCATCATCATTGCCCCACCACCATCATCATTGCCTCCAGCACCATCGTCAATGACCCCACCACCATCATCATTGCCTCCAGCACCATCATCATCATTGCCCCCACCACCATCATAATCATTGCCCCACCACCATCATCATTGCCCCCACCACCATCATCATTGCCTCCAGCACCATCATCATTGCCCCACCACCATCATCGCCCCCAGCACCATCATCATTGCCCCCACCATCATCATTGCCTCCAGCACCATCATCATTGCCCCACCACCATCATCATTGCCTCCACCACCACCATCATAGCTTCTGCCACCACCATCATTGCCCCCACTGTTATGATCCGGTGGTAGGATCACAAAACTGACCTGATAGGTAAACCTGAATTGTAGGACAAGCTCTGGGAATGTGGGAACTATACCGACCGCAATCCTGATCCTATCCACACACACTAAAGGCAGCCATGGAGTGTTACCTAAAAACCTAGACGCCTCTTCACAGCCTAAGAAACTGGCTACCCCTAGAGAGAAAGCAAAGCCTCACTTGCCTCATAGAAATAACCCCAAAGTTTAGACAGCCCCCCACAAATAATAACGGTGAGTTAAGGGGAAAATACAAACGTAGGAATGAAAAACATGTTTAAGCAAATGAGGCCCGCTAACACTAAATAGACAGAAGAAAGCAAGGGATCTGTGCGGTCGGTACAAAAACTATCAAAAACTATCCACGCAGAAAGTACAAGAACCCCCACACTGACTCACGATGTGAGGGGCGCACTCTGCACCCCAGAGCTACCAGCAAGCGAAAAATCACATATCAGCAAGCTGGACTGAACACATCATATACTGAGAAACATATTCAAGGAAACAATGAGCAAAAAGAACTAGCAAGACTTAGCTTCTCAGAAAGAGACAGGTCACCAGGGAGATCCAGGAGAGGTCAGAACCAGTACTGAATACAACGACTGCAGGCAACAAGTAAAGGTCCAGGTGGAGTTAAATAGGAACCAGCATAGCAGGAAATGAGGCACCTGAGCCCAGCTCCAGACCCGCAGTATCACTAAAGGCCACCAGAGGGAGCCCAGACAGAATTCACAACACCCCACCACCACCATCATCATCATCATTGCCCCACCACATCATCATTGCCTCCAGCACCATCATCATTGCCCCCACCACCATCATCATTGCCCCCACCACCATCATCATTGCCTTCAGCACCATCATCACCATTGCTTCCCCCACCACCATCATCATCACTGCCTCCCCCAGCACTACCATAATCATTGCCTCCCCACCACCATCATTGCTTCCCCACCACCATCATCATTGCCTCCCCCACCACAATCATCATTGCTTCCCCCACCACCATCATTGCCCCCCACCACCATCATCATCATCATCATTGCCCCCACCACCATCATCATTGCCTCCAGCACCATCATCATCATTGTCTCCCCCCACACACACAGCTGCACACACGGAGGCAGGGACACACACGCAGGCTGACAGAGACGCACACACAGACACACACACAGCCGCACACACGCAGGCACACACAGACACACATACAGCCGCACACACACAGGCACACACACACACAGCACCCACTCACCTCTCCGCACGTTCCCAGCAGCCGCAGAACATCCCGGCAACTTTCTCTCTAACACAGCCACGCTGAATGATGAATCAAGGATCGCCGCCCTTTAGGGGCCCACCTCCGGGGCCCCCCATTCAGCAGCAGCGGCGGGCAGTGTTAGCCTCAGCCTGCGGCTAACGCTGCCCGCCATTAAAGTGAAATGGTATTCATTCCTCTCCACGCCCATGGGGGCATGGGGAAGCATGAATATTCATTTCTCTTTAGCAGCAGGGACAGGCTCCTGTCCATCTGCTGTTCTCTGGCACCAGGAGGGCCCCCCTTGACTCAGGGGCCCCATAGCAGCTGGGTGTGCCGCTATTAGCGACACTCCACTGGCTGGGGGGCCCTTGGAGCAGTGGGGGCCCTAGGCAGCTGCTGGCCAATATGCCAGCAGGTGTCAGTGCCTGGGCCCACCGGAGAATCCTCCCATTCTCCGGCGGGCCAGTCCGACCCTGTCTCGGTGGGAGACTAGAAGCTGCAGTTGTCTGATATGCTCTGCTACATACAGGCGATGATCAGATTGCGTGTATGTAGCAGAAATGCTTACTTGCTATGAGCACTGACCGCTGTTGGGGATTTATTCAAAATTGAGGGCATACTGAACCAGCATGGCTTCCACAGCATCTTGCAGTGGCATGCTATTCTATCCGGTTTGCGTTTAGTTGGACAGTCATTTTATTTTTAACAGGACAATGACCCCAAACACACCTCCAGGCTGTGTAAGGGCTATTTGACCAAGAAGGAGAGTAATGGGGAGCTGGTGAGATGGTTTGGGGTGAGCTGGACCACAGAGTGAAGGCAAAAGGGCCAGAAGTGCTAAGCATCTCTGGGAACTCCTTCAAGATTGTTGGAAGACCATTCCCGGTGACTACCTCTTGAAGCTAATCAAGAGAATGCCAAGAATGTGCAAAGCAGTCATCAAAGCAAAAGGTGGCTACTTTGAAGAAGCTAGAATATAAGATATAATTTCAGTTGTTTCACACTTTTTTGCTAAGTATATAATTCCACATGTGTTAATTCATAGTCATGAAAATACAGAAAAATCTTGAAATGAGAAGGTGTGTCCAAACTTTTGGTCTGTACTGTATTTCAAAAACAAGTTCGACCAGAAATAGCTTTAACCTACAACCCCACTAGATAACAGCCGAATGCCCCCCTGTTATAACCGTCATCAGGGCCGGACTGGCCATCGGGCACTTCTGGCAAATGCCAGAAGGGCCGGTGCCAGTAGTGGGCCGCTCGATCCGCCTCCCCCCGCCCCCGCCGTCGCATTCAACTATACCGGCGTATAGACGCCGGTACAGTTGAATTCAATGATGGAGGAGAGCGTCTACAGACGCTCCTCTCCCATCATTCCCCGCTCTGCCTCTGACACTGCGGGTGCGCGATGACGTCATATCATCGCGCACCTGCTGTGTCCCGGGCAGACTGCACGCTGCTGAGACAGAGACAGGAGCAGGAAAGCGGAAGCAACGCTGGCAAGAGGAGAGGTGAGGAGAGTTTTTTTTTTTTTCTGGACTGTGGGGCCATTCTCGGAGGAGGTGAGGGGAGGGGGTGGAGGAAGAGAAGAGATGTGGGCTGTGCTCTGTGCTGTATACTACTGTGCTATATATAGTTCTCTGTGGCTGTGCTCTGTGCTGTATACTACTGTGCTATATATAGTACTCTGTGGCTGTGCTCTGTGCTGTATACTACTGTGCTATATATAGTTCTCTGTGGCTGTGCTCTGTGCTGTATACTACTGTGCTATATATAGTACTCTGTGGCTGTGCTCTGTGCTGTATACTACTGTGCTATATATAGTACTCTGTGGCTGTGCTCTGTGCTGTATACTACTGTGCTATATATAGTACTCTGTGGCTGTGCTGTATACTACTGTGCTATATATAGTACTCTGTGGCTGTGCTCTGTGCTGTATACTACTGTGCTATATATAGTACTCTGTGGCTGTGCTCTGTGCTGTATACTACTGTGCTATATATAGTACTCTGTGGCTGTGCTCTGTGCTGTATACTACTGTGCTATATATAGTACTCTGTGGCTGTGCTCTGTGCTGTATACTACTGTGCTATATATAGTACTCTGTGGCTGTGCTCTGTGCTGTATACTACTGTGGGCTGTATATAGTACTCTGTGGCTGTGCTCTGTGCTGTATACTACTGTGGGCTGTATATAGTTCTCTGTGGGCTGTGCTCTGTGCTGTATACTACTGTGCTATATATAGTACTCTGTGGCTGTGCTCTGTGCTGTATACTACTGTGCTATATATAGTTCTCTGTGGCTGTGCTCTGTGCTGTATACTACTGTGGGCTGTATATAGTTCTCTGTGGGCTGTGCTCTGTGCTGTATACTACTGTGGGCTGTATATAGTTCTCTGTGGGCTGTGCTCTGTGCTGTATACCACTGTGGGCTGTATATAGTTCTCTGTGGGCTGTGCTCTGTGCTGTATACCACTGTGGGCTGTATATAGTTCTCTGTGGGCTGTGCTCTGTGCTGTATACTACTGTGGGCTGTATATAGTTCTCTGTGGGCTGTGCTCTGTGCTGTATACTACTGTGCTATATATAGTACTCTGTGGCTGTGCTCTGTGCTGTATACTACTGTGCTATATATAGTACTCTGTGGCTGTGCTCTGTGCTGTATACTACTGTGGGCTGTATATAGTTCTCTGTGGGCTGTGCTCTGTGCTGTATACTACTGTGGGCTGTATATAGTTCTCTGTGGGCTGTGCTCTGTGCTGTATACTACTGTGGGCTGTATATAGTTCTCTGTGGGCTGTGCTCTGTGCTGTATACTACTGTGCTATATATAGTACTCTGTGGCTGTGCTCTGTGCTGTATACTACTGTGGGCTGTATATAGTTCTCTGTGGGCTGTGCTCTGTGCTGTATACTACTGTGGGCTGTATATAGTTCTCTGTGGGCTGTGCTCTGTGCTGTATACTACTGTGCTATATATAGTACTCTGTGGGCTGTGCTGTATATATTGCTCTGTGGGCTGTGCTGTATATAGTACTCTGTGGGCTGTGCTGTATATAGTACTCTGTGGGCTGTGCTGTATATAGTACTCTGTGGGCTGTGCTGTATATAGTACTCTGTGGGCTGTGCTGTATATAGTACTCTGTGGGCTGTGCTGTATGTAGTACACTGTGGGCTGTGCTGTATGTAGTACTCTGTGGGCTGTGCTTTATATAGTACTCTGGGCTGTGCTGTATATAGTACTCTGGGCTGTTCTGTATATACTTCTCTGTGGGCTGTGCTGTATATACTTCTCTGTGGGCTGTGCTGTATATACTTCTCTGTGGGCTGTGCTGTATTTAGTTCTCTGTGGGCTGTGCTGTATATAGTTCTCTGTGGGCTGTGCTGTATATAGTTCTCTGTGGGCTGTGCTGTATATAGTTCTCTGTGGGCTGTGCTGTATATAGTACTCTGTGGGCTGTGCTGTATATATTACTCTGTGGGCTGTGCTGTATATATTACTCTGTGGGCTGTGCTGTATATATTACTCTGTGGGCTGTGCTGTATATATTACTCTGTGGGCTGTGCTGTATATATTACTTTGTGGGCTGTGCTGTATATATTACTTTGTGGGCTGTGCTGTATATATTACTTTGTGGGCTGTGCTGTATATATTACTCTGTGGGCTGTGCTGTATACTACTGTGTGGACTGTGCTGTATACTTCTACGTGGGCTGTGCTGTATACTACTGTGTGGTCTGTGCTGTATACTACTGTGTGGTCTGTGCTGAATACTGCTCTGTGGGCTGTGTTATCTACTACACGGGCTGTGCTATAGTATGCAGGCTGTGCTGTATACTATGCGGTTTGTGCTATATAATATGCGGGCTTTGCTATATACTATGGGGAGTATATTATATTCTATACTATGGGGGGCTGCATTATATTCTATGGGGGGCTACATTATATATTATGGGGAGGTGGGCTGTATTATATTCTATGGGGGTTACATACTCTGGGGTGGCTGCATTATACTCTGTGGTTGGTGTATTATACTCTGGGGTGGCTGCATTATACTATATGTGGGCTGCATGATACTGTATCGAAGACTATGGGGAATACGTTATACTATATGAAGAACTATGGGGTGCATTATACTATGGGAAGTGAATTGTACTACATGGATGACTGTGGCGGTGCATTATACTATATGGAGCACTATGAGGAGTGTATTATGCTATATGGAGGACTATGAGGAGTGTATTATACTATGTTGAGGACTGAGCAGTGTATTTTAATATATGGAGGACTATAGGGAGTGTATTATACTATATGGAGGACTATGGAGCACATTATAATATATGGAGGACTATGGGGTGTATTTTACTAAACAAGTAAAATGCTGCATATTCAGATTGTTTTTGCTGGAACAAAAAGCCTTGTTGTCAGCAGCACATTGCCAGTGTAAACTGTAGATGTGCTGCTGAAAACATGATACTGTATGGTGATCTGTTAGTGATCTATTAGTGATCGTTCTGTCCCATCATTATTCCTCAGCTGGTGGAAAGAGGCCGGGAAACAAGCGTTGAACAACTTCTGTATTGTCGATCAAACTCATTTAGCGGCCTGAACTCAGCGCACGTAAATACAACAGAAAGGCTTCAGTGTGATGTGGAATATGTTAGCTTTTGGGGCCCCATTTTAAACTTTGCCTAGGGCCCCACTTTGCCTAAAACCGGCCCTGCCTACAAGTGTACAAAGATATTATACAGTCACCATGTGACAAGTGGGCCTGTGTAACTTAAAATGCCAGGGCTGAATTTTAGTCCCAGTCCGGCCCTGACCGTCATCCCCACCATCACCAAAGAAAAGCTTGTCAATTTTCTCTTCAAGTTGCACTTTCTCTTCACGACCCTATCTCGTCCCTCCTCATCTCCAATCTGTTATGGTGGCTCTGTGACTAGTAGCCAGGCTGATCTTAAAACAAAATCATCAGACAGGATAATCTCCGAAGCAGCCTGATAGGATGGTCGTTAGGCCAAAGTCAAATAATAGGACTCTAAGGGTGAGTGTCCACTGTAAGTAAACGCTGCGTGTTTGACGCTGCAGCGTCAAACACGCAGCGTCCAGATGTTCCAGCATAGTGGAGGGGATTTTTTGAAATCCCGTGTCCACTATGCGTGGAAACCCGCATGCGGCGGGCCTGCGACTCTGGACATGCTGCGCGTCTTTTCAGATCGCAGCATGTCCGTGCTACCTGCGGCGACGCTGCGTCGCCGCAGGTAATATCACAGTGCCCTATGGCGAGGGGTGCGATGATCCCGGATGTGTACTGTACACATCCGGCATCATCGAGTCCCAGAAAGGGGGCGGGGCTTAGCGCCGAGCGGCTTCGCCGTTCCGGCGATACCGCCGGCCATCCTGATCGTGGACACGCAGCCTAAGGGTATGTGTCCACGTTCAGGTTTCCTTCAGGCTTTGGTCAGGATTTTATGCAGGTAAAATCCTGACCAAAAATGCACCTGAGGTCATAGTAACATAGTTAGTAAGGCCGAAAAAAGACATTTGTCCATCCAGTTCAGCCTATATTCCATCATAATAAATCCCCAGATCTACGTCCTTCTACAGAACCTAATAATTGTATGATACAATATTGTTCTGCTCCAGGAAGACATCCAGGCCTCTCTTGAACCCCTCGACTGAGTTCGCCATCACCACCTCCTCAGGCAAGCAATTCCAGATTCTCACTGCCCTAACAGTAAAGAATCCTCTTCTATGTTGGTGGAAAAACCTTCTCTCCTCCAGACGCAAAGAATGCCCCCTTGTGCCCGTTACCTTCCTTGGTATAAACAGATCCTCAGCGAGATATTTGTATTGTCCCCTTATATACTTATACATGGTTATTAGATCGCCCCTCAGTCGTCTTTTTTCTAGACTAAATAATCCTAATTTCGCTAATCTATCTGGGTATTGTAGTTCTCCCATCCCCTTTATTAATTTTGTTGCCCTCCTTTGTACTCTCTCTAGTTCCATTATATCCTTCCTGAGCACCGGTGCCCAAAACTGGACACAGTACTCCATGTGCGGTCTAACTAGGGATTAGTACAGAGGCAGTATAATGCTCTCATCATGTGTATCCAGACCTCTTTTAATGCACCCCATGATCCTGTTTGCCTTGGCAGCTGCTGCCTGGCACTGGCTGCTCCAGGTAAGTTTATCATTAACTAGGATCCCCAAGTCCTTCTCCATGTGAGATTTACCCAGTGGTTTCCCGTTCAGTGTGTAATGGTGATATTGATTCCTTCTTCCCATGTGTATAACCTTACATTTATCATTGTTAAACCTCATCTGCCACCTTTCAGCCCAAGTTTCCAACTTATCCAGATCCATCTGTAGCAGAATACTATCTTCTCTTGTATTAACTGCTTTACATAGTTTTGTATCATCTGCAAATATCAATATTTTATTGTGTAAACCTTCTACCAGATCATTAATGAATATGTTGAAGAGAACAGGTCCCAATACCGACCCCTGCGGTACCCCACTGGTCACAGCGACCCAGTTAGAGACTATACCATTTATAACCACCCTCTGCTTTCTATCACTAAGCCAGTTACTAACCCATTTACACACATTTTCCCCCAGACCAAGCAATCTCATTTTGTGTACCAACCTCTTGTGCGGTACGGTATCAAACGCTTTGGAAAAATCGAGATATACCACGTCCAATGACTCACCGTGGTCCAGCCTATAGCTTACCTCTTCATAAAAACTGATTAGATTGGTTTGACAGGAGCGATTTCTCATAAACCCATGCTGATATGGAGTTAAACAGTTATTCTCATTGAGATAATCCAGAATAACATCCTTCAGAAACCCTTCAAATATTTTACCAACAGTAGAGGTTAGACTTACTGGCCTATAATTTCCAGGTTCACTTTTAGAGCCCTTTTTGAATATTGGCACCACATTTGCTATGCGCCAGTCCTGCGGAACAGACCCCGTCGCTATAGAGTCCCTAAAAATAAGAAATAATGGTTTATCTATTACATTACTTAGTTCTCTTAGTACTCGTGGGTGTATGCCATCCGGACCCGGAGATTTATCTATTTTAATCTTATTTAGCCGGTTTCGCACCTCTTCTTGGGTTAGATTGGTGACCCTTAATATAGGGTTTTCATTGTTTCTTGGGATTTCACCTAGCATTTCATTTTCCACCGTGAATACCGTGGAGAAGAAGGTGTTTAATATGTTAGCCTTTTCCTCGTCATCTACAACCATTCTTTCCTCACTATTTTTTAAGGGGCCTACATTTTCAGTTTTTATTCTTTTACTATTGATATAGTTGAAGAACAGTTTGGGATTAGTTTTACTCTCCTTAGCAATGTGCTTCTCTGTTTCCTTTTTGGCAGCTTTAATTAGTTTTTTAGATAAAGTATTTTTCTCCCTATAGTTTTTTAGAGCTTCAATGGTGCCATCCTGCTTTAGTAGTGCAAATGCTTTCTTTTTACTGTTAATTGCCTGTCTTACTTCTTTGTTTAGCCACATTGGGTTTTTCCTATTTCTAGTCCTTTTATTCCCACAAGGTATAAACCGCTTACAGTGCCTATTTAGGATGTTCTTAAAAATTTCCCATTTATTATCTGTATTCTTATTTCTGAGGATATTGTCCCGGTCTACCAGATTAAGGGCATCTCTAAGCTGGTCAAACTTTGCCTTCCTAAAGTTCAGTGTTTTTGTGACTCCCTGACAAGTCCCCCTAGTGAAAGACAGGTGAAACTGTACAATATTGTGGTCACTATTTCCTAGATGCCCGACCACCTGCAGATTTGTTATTCTGTCAGGTCTATTAGATAGTATTAGGTCTAAAAGTGCTGCTCCTCTGGTTGGATTCTGCACCAATTGTGAAAGATAATTTTTCTTGGTTATTAGCAGAAACCTGTTGCCTTTATGGGTTTCACAGGTTTCTGTTTCCCAGTTAATATCCGGGTAGTTAAAGTCCCCCATAACCAGGACCTCATTATGGGTTGCAGCTTCATCTATCTGCTTTAGAAGTAGACTTTCCATGATTTCTGTTATATTTGGGGGTTTGTAACAGACCCCAATGAGAATTTTGTTACCATTTTTCCCTCCATGAATTTCGACCCATATGGACTCGACATCCTCATTCCCTTCGCTAATATCCTCCCTTAAAGTGGACTTTAGACAAGACTTTACATAGAGACAAACCCCTCCTCCTCTTCGATTTTTACGATCCTTTCTAAACAGACTGTAACCCTGTAAGTTAACTGCCCAGTCATAGCTTTCATCTAACCATGTCTCGGTTATTCCCACTATGTCAAAGTTACCTGTAGATATTTCTGCTTCTAGTTCTTCCATCTTGTTTGTCAGGCTTCTGGCGTTTGCGAGCATGCAGTTTAGAGGATTTTGTTTTGTTCCAATCTCCTCGCTGTGGATTGTTTTAGAAATGTTCTTACCTCCCTTCTGAGTATGTTTTCCTGGGTCTTCTTTGTTCGGGTCTAATGTTTTTCTTCCCGTCCCCTCTTCTTCTAGTTTAACGCCCTCCTGATGAGTGTAGCGAGTCTTCTGGCGAATGTGTGTTTCCCAGGTTTGTTGAGGTGTAGTCCGTCTCTGGCGAGGAGTCCATCGTACAAGTAATTCACACCGTGGTCCAGGAATCCGAATCCTTGTTGTCTGCACCATCGTCTTAGCCAGTTGTTCGCATCAAGGATCCTGTTCCATCTCCTGGTGCCATGCCCGTCTACTGGAAGGATAGAAGAAAAAACTACCTGTGCATCCAGCTCCTTTACTTTCTTCCCCAACTCTTCAAAGTCCTTGCAGATTGTCGGTAGGTCCTTCCTTGCCGTGTCATTGGTGCCAACATGTATCAGAAGAAATGGGTGGACGTCCTTGGAGCTGAAGAGCTTTGGTATCCTATCAGTCACATCCTTGATCATCGCACCTGGAAGGCAGCATACTTCTCTTGCGGTTATGTCCGGTCTGCAGATGGCTGCTTCTGTGCCTCTCAGTAGTGAGTCTCCCACCACCACCACTCTTCGTTGCTTCTTGGCTGTACTTTTTGCTGTCACTTGTTGCTGTGTACCCTTTTCTTTTTTGCTTTCTGGTATTGCTTCGTCCTTAGGTGTGCCATCTTCATTCTCTACAAAGATTTGATATCGGTTCTTCAGTTGTGTGGTTGGTGATTTCTCCATGGTCTTCTTGCTTCTTTTGGTCACATGCTTCCACTCATCTGCTTTTGGAGGTTCTCTGACACTTTTTTCACCTTCTGTGACCAGTAGAGATGCTTCTGTTCTGTCTAGGAAGTCTTCATTCTCTTTGATGAGTTTCAAAGTTGCTATTCTTTCTTCCAGACCCCGCACCTTTTCTTCTAAAAGGGCCACTAGTCTACACTTCTGACAGGTGAAATTGGATTCTTCTTCTGGTCGATCTGTGAACATGTAGCACATGCTGCAGCTCACCATGTAGGTTGTCACATCTGCCATGTTGCTCCTAGATCCTGCTGAGTTGCTGTGTGTTTTCCTTCTTGTGTAATCTACTCAGCCAAGCTTTCTTGCAATAATGTCCTACAGGCAAAAATTACGGCGCGCGGTTTGGTGATGCTTTCCAAGCAGCTGGTCCCGGCTGTACCCAACGATCTTCTTGCTGAGGGAGACTCTTCGCTTTTCTCAGAAGGCACCTGGAATATGCAAATTATCCTCCTCAAGCTTGAATCCCTGGTTTGGTGATGCTTTCCAAGCAGCTGGTCCCGGCTGTACCCAACGATCTTCTTGCTGAGGGAGACTCTTCGCTTTTCCCAGAAGGCACCAGGAATATGCAAATTATCCTCCTCAAGCTTGAATCCCTGGTTAGGTCACTGGCAGGTCACCTGCGGTGTTCCTGCGTGTTTTGCTCATTGTAGCAACATGCTGCGTTCTGTAAAAATGCACCGCATGTGCGTTTTTGCGGGAAATCCGCATGCATTTTTTAATGCACAGTGGAGACGGGATTTCATTAAATCCCCTCCACTATGCTGTAACATCTGGATGCTGCATTTTTTACGCTGCAGCTCAGCGCTGCGTCAAAAACGCAGCGTTTCCTGAACGTGGACACATACCCTAAGGCTGCTTTCACACATCAGTTTTTTGCTGTCAGGCTCAATCCGGTTGCTCAACGGATGGATGGATCTGTCGTAAATTGTGAAAAACTGATGCGATGGATCCGTTTTTCAGCTGGATCGGACTAGTGGATCCGGCAAAAAAACGGATCCGTCGCATCAGTTTTTCATCCGTTTCTTCCATTTTTTTTTAACCGTTTTACGACGGATCTGTTTTTTAAAAACGACCATGGGAGGCTCCCAAACGTTATTGGCTACTGAAAACCTATCTATACAGTGTTTCTACAGCCCATCTTTGACAGGTTGTAGAGCAAGTTGCAAAGATGGAAGGCGTGATGGCAAAAATTCTGAAGATTTCTGTGGATTTAACTTTTGAGGCGAATCGTTTGAAAGCGATTGTTATGGAGAAGGAGGAGAAAGACAGCGCATCATGCACCTGCGCAGACGACATTTTTGGATCCACCCACAGCATGACACGTGGGGTGTATTCAACATTATACATGGAGTTAAGAGGAAATCCCGAGAAGTTCTTCAGCTACTTGCAAGAATTTTGATTTCTTTGGTGGAACGGATTGGACACCTCATCAGAAGATGTGAAACATATTGCCGCTTCTCCATTTCACCGGCAGAGCGTCTGATGGTGACTCTTCGGTAAGCCATTTTTATTGTATCTCCTACTGTTAAAGCACACTTATAACTGTAATGTTGGTGCTGGTATTTTGTAGAAATTATTGCCTTGCCTTTTTTTACAGATTCATTGTAACTGGAGAATCACTTTCCTCACTCCATTTTCAATTTAGACTTGGGATTTCCACCATATCGGTGTGCCGTGCATTGTGGGACTGTTTTCATGAAGAATTTATCCCACATCCCACAACGGAGAGTTGGCTGGATATTGCAGATAAATTCCAACAAATTTGTCAGTTTCCCAATTGCTTTGGTGCAGTGGTCGGGAAACATATCCGCATCATCAAACCTGCTGCTTCTGGCTCTGAATATTTCAACTCCAAGAAATATTTCTCCATTGTGCGCTTGGCCATTGCAGACGCAGAATACAAATTTATAGCAATTGATATTGGGGCCTATGGCCACTCAAATGATTTGCAAGTTTTTAAAGTGTCTGCAATGGGGCATCATCTCTATGGAAACACCTTCCAATTTCCACCCTCAAGACTGCTGCCTGAAACCTCTGGGCCACCAATGCCATTTGTATGTGTTGGAGATGAAGCGTTCCAACTCTCGGAACACCTGCAGAAGCAATACTCAAGTAGTGGATTGACGCCAACTAAAAGAGTTTTTAATTACCGTCTAACACGAGCACGAAGAATGGTGGAGTGCGCTCTTGGGATTCTAACAGTTAAATGTTTTACCAAAAATATTGGACCTTGTTTTTCCCAAAGTATTGTACTTGTTTAGGTTTTACCCAAAGTATTGTACCTGTTTTACCCAAAGTATTGTACCTGTTTGGGTTTTACCCAAAGTATTTAACCTTATAATGAAATAAATGAAAGACAAATTTTTAAACCAAAAAATTATTTTTTTTATTTACAAGTTTTAAACAAAAAATTATAAGTTTAAGAAGTGTGGGGCGGAGATAATACTGGAGGAGCTGTCAGATTGGACCACTTCGACAGTGGGATTGTGGAGAGAGGATTGTGGTGGTGACAGATCAGAAGGTAAAACAGAAGGTGAAGGGGTGGAGAAAGAAAGAGAACGGGTGGACATAAAACTGGGAGTAGGGATGGGAATTTGGAAGGTTTGAGGGGTGGAGTGGAGGGACTAGGAGGCAGAAGAGGTGGTGGGTGGAGAAGAGGGTTGTGTTTGGGGCATGAGGGGTGTGGAAGAAGACTGGTGGTAGTGGGCAGGGAGTGGAGGCACAGTTGATGCGGTTGGGAACTGGTATGGGGCAGAATGCTGGTATGAGGCATGAAACTGGTACGAGGCAGCAAGCCGGTACGGGGCAGGAAGATGGTATTGTATAGGAGGGGGAGGAGGGACAGTGGCTGGAGGGGGGCAAGTGCCGGAGGAACTACTGTGGCGGTTGTAGGGGCTTGGGAGCTAACATGCGCTAGGTCAAACTGGCAGGCTCGCATTACATACATTTGCTGGTCAGGAGATAGCTTGTCTATGCGCTCGACTACTGCCTGGCAAAAGGAGTGATTTGGTGATTTACTTGCATCTGAATGCATCCTATCCAGACGTGTGTGCAACTCAAGAATACTGTTACTGAGGAGGTTAAATCCTCCAGTCATTTGCTCTGACAACAGTTTGAGACAGTTCTGGAAGGCTGCATTCAGAGGCAAGAACTTGGACCCATAGCTTATTTCCTGACCCCTCTGGCTCTGCCACCCAGAACCCACAGGTGTTCTAGAGGTGGCAGCAGTGTCAGAGGGGTGGGGTAAAGGAAAAGCTACATCCTCACCAGCAGCTTCATGTAGTGAAGTCTGCCACGATGCTCCAGCGCTGGTGGATGGGATCGAGCGACCAGATATGAGGGAAGGCTGGGAAGGTGCAGATGGGTTGGGTCTGTCGAAGTGGCCTCCGGTGGCGGAGTCCTGTGGTATCTCATCAGAAGGGTTCAACTCTGCAGGCTCTCGAGTTTTACACATGTGAACATGTTTACTTAGTAAATGGGGTGGGGAATATTTACCTTCTGCTCACCATCGTCGACCGGAGGAACGACAGGGCTCTTGCATACTTGTACTTGCTCCTGCATCCTCCTGATCCACTTGGGGCCTGCATCTCCTTGTTGAACTCCTTCTTGAAGCGATCCCTGAGTGACCGCCACCGCTTGATAACTCTTTCCCCTGTAAAGTGAAAGCACAAATTGGTTAGTATACAACACATTTCATCCAGAAAAATAACTTACTGAACTGTGAATACTTACACACTTGATTCTGGGACCAAACATCAAGGTCCTCCCAATGGTCCACAACTTCATGGCATACTTGCTCCCAGAGCCGACAGGTCACACCATGATCTGGGTGGCGGCGGTCCCCCATATTCCACAGCGGCTCCTCCCGCTCTCGGATTAGATCGATGAGGAGGTTGATATCTAGGCAGGCCTCCTCACCGTCCGAGTCCGGAGCATGCTGTGAAGCCTGTTAAAAAAGACAAAAAACAAAAACATTACACTGAAATCCTCAACATGAAGTGGAAAAAAAATAAAAAAAAAATAAAAAAGGTACTTACTCGATGGTGAACGCCCTGATGCTCACACCAACGACCCTGGGAGGCGGTTTGAGGACCTCTAGATAGAGCCCCAGAATCGGAAGACTAAAAAACCCCCAAAACATTATGTGCTTGGATGTAGGCTTATGTGTTTTGTGTGTACTGTGATGTCTGTAATGACCTGTTTTTATGTGTTGTGTGTACTGTGATGTCTGTGATGATGTGGTTCTGTGATGCATGTAAGAAACTTACCAATTGCGAGCCCACTCCGGGTATTTCTCTACCCTGTCAGTCTCCTTCTGGAAGCACCTCAGATGCTGCAGCTTCCTGTTAATCAAAAATTATATATTAATAATATATATATATTTATTATGTGAACATCAACAAAAAGAAAAAAAACAAAAAAAACATTTATTTACCTCATAGCGCTGACGAATGAGGGGAGGGCTCCCAGAAGAAGACAAGCTGCTGCTGGCTGTAGGCTGTGGCTGGCTGCGTCTTGCTGCTGGCCTGGTAGGCTATGGCTGGCTATGGCTGACTGCTGGCAGGCTGTGGCTGGCTGCTGGCAGGTTGTGGCTGGCTGTGGCTGGCTGCTGGCAGGCTGTGGCTGGCTGTTCGCAGGCTGTGGCTGGCTGTTGGCAGGCTGTGGTTGGCTGCTGGAAGGCTGTGGCTGGCTGCTGGAAGGCTGTGGCTCGCTGCTGGCAGGCAGTGGCTGGCTGCTGGCAGGCTGTGGCTGGCTGCTGGCATGTTGTGGCTGGCTGGCCTGGAACAGGTTTCAGCTCTGGCGGCAGGTTTCAGCTCTGGCGGCAGGTTTCAGCTCTACTGGCAGGTTTCAGCTCTGGTGGCAGGTTTCAGCTCTGGTGGCAGGTCTGTGTCTTGCTTGCTTGCCGGCTGGCTGGTAAATGGATGAGTGATGCCCTACCAAGCTGGCTTTATATAACTCTCCTAATTGGGGGCTGGCCAATTGTATCTGAGCATGTGCAGTTAAAAATACGGAATCCGGCACCGGATTCAGTCATGTGACGGATCCGGTGCCTTCCGGCGCCCATAGGCTTCCATTCTAGAAAACACCAGACGGTGCCGGATCCGGCGCTGTCGGTTTTTTTGCCGGAGACAAAAAACATTATTTTGTCCGTTTTTCCCTCCGCCGATAAACAATTTTCGACGGATCCAGCAAAAGACAGATGAAACGTGAGGCCATCAGTCGCAATCCATCGCTAATACAAGTCTATGACAAAAAAACAGATCCGGCAGCATCATTCGCCGGATCCGTTTTTTTCAAAATTTACCGGATTGAGCCTGACGGCAAAAAACTGATGTGTGAAAGCAGCCTAAAGCATAGAAGAGGCTATCATACAAACAACCACAAAGCTAAGCTTATAACTGGCAATAAGGGCTGAAAGGCAGGGGATAAAATAGCGTGCGCGCCACACAGGCACACAGAAGGGAGCAACCAGTTAGCAAGTTTAGGACAAAAACTTTCAAACTCCCTGTCTCGCAAATACCGCTGTTCCCAGAATAACCCAAACTGCTGCACTGTCACTCAATAGCAGCCCAGCGACTTGCCTAAGTGTATGTGGAGCGTCCCCAAGGTCTAGGGGAACTTGGTACCGGGTGCTTCGGTTCGCAGGGGGATGTCACGGTGGCTGACCCGGTCTGTGGCCCTTGGGAGGCTCGTGTTAAAGGGAAAGGTCTTTAAAGGGGAAGTGTTCGTGATGCCACCTGTGGTATTCGGTCAGGGTTACCGACGCTGCTTTAAGGGGTCCACTGGGGTGATGTTATGGCAGCTAGATGGTATACCTTCCCACAGGTGAAGTATGTCCCCAGGGCTTCCCAGTGTGTAGATGGTGGATGGTGAGAGGTGCAGTGAAGAATGAGGACACAAGGTTGCAGTCTCTTTACCTTTTACTGTAGACTTCAGCATCCACAGTGCAGAGTACCAGATCACAGGGCAGGCAGAGTCCGGCCGGTTTAGGCTACTTTCACACTAGCGTCGGTACGGGGCCGTCGCGCTGAGTCGGCCCGACGTACCGACGCATACTGTGAAGAAAATGCCCGACGTTGGCAGTGGAAGCAGTCTTAAGACGCTTCCGCTGCTTAATTGTAAGATCCGGGGAGGAGGGGGCGGAGTTTCAGCCGCGCATGCGCAGTCGAAAATGGCGGTCCTGACGCACAAAAAAAGTTACATGTAACTTTTTTTGTGGCGGCGGTGCGCCAAAACACGACGCAACCGTCGCACAACGGTTGCGACGTGTGGCACTGCGTCGCAATGCGTCGCTAATAAAAGTCTATAGAGAAAAAACGCATCCTGCAGACAACTTTGCAGGATGCGTTTTTTATCCACAACGACGCACTGCGATGTGCAGTGCACGACGCTAGTGTGAAAGTAGCCTTAGAGGCAAATCCAGAGTCCCCTTATCCAGGTGGAAATCAGTAGCCTTCCTCTAGCGCCGTGGTGTTGTAGTACCTTACTGCTAAGCGTCTCATAAGGTCCTCACAGATGTTGTAGATGTTATCGATGTTATGTCTCTCTCTGTCCCCCAGATGGATAGGACAACCCATATGACCGGTGGCTTGAGGCTTTTTACAGGGACTCTATCATGCCCCAGCCGCTCGTGGGTGCCATCTTGCCTCCTGGGTATGGGGCGGATCAGTAACGTGAAATTAGCTGTCCTGACGTTCTCTGGAGCAAGGCATAAAGGACTGTTGCTCCCTCGGTGTTCCGGCTACCGGGATCCTGCGCCTCAGAAGGAGGCAGCCTGTGCAGGGCAGAACTCCTTCTGGTATCCACTCCTTTGCTATGACCTCTTTCTCACCCTCTCTACAATACAGTTCTCCTTGGTGTCCGTTCTTAGGAACTTAGGGCAGGCGCAGCTCCGTAACTTTCTGTCTAGGCCTCTGACAGGCTCCCACCCCTGTCAGGGACCAACTAACTGAGTGAAGCTCAGCCAGCAACTGCCTAACTTCCTCTCCAGGCCACCAGTTTTACCTAAGTGTGAAGAGTGCCCTAATAAATAGGAGCATAGCTCCCCCTGGTGGACTGGAGTATAAAATGTGTTGTATGTTTGTGATACCTGGTAAAGAGATCTCCTTCATTGCCTCCAAACGTAACACCACTCCCCCCTATTACTGCAATGACCAGGACCCTGGGGCACTGCATATGTTCACACACTGCATTTTTGCCTCATTTTTCCATGAAAAAGAAAAGCTGAACTTTGCTGTACAAGCAAAGTGAATAAGATTTCTAAAATCTCATGCGTGTGCTGCTTATTTTTTTTCTTATAGGTTTCAAGCAGTTTTAAATCTGCAGCATCTCATTTCTTTTATCTATTTGGCAGCATTTTTCACACATTTAAATGAATGAAAAAAAAAACGCTGGCAAATACCTATGCTTCACTCAACAGTTTACCTGCTAACACTCCAGTATTTACAGCACATTTTACTGCTGCAAATACTGAATGTGAGCACGTACCCTAAGGCCTCCTGTATAGGAAAACCAGTACTGGTGAGATCCGTGTCCGTGTGACATCCATATGCATGTATGTGACATCTGTGTATCTGTTTGCTGTCCATGTGTTACATTCATGTGCTGTCAGTGTGTCGTCCATGTGCCTGGGAAAAGTAGTACAGTTTGTGCTGATCCCAGGCATCGGCTGCTGAAGGCAGCTCTCTTCATTGTCACCTGGTCACGCTGAGATCAGCGAGACCAGGTGACAATAATGGTAGTTGTATTCAGCAGCAGCTGTGTAACTCCTGTGTAAAATAAAGAAATAAGTAAAATAATGGGTTGGGCTTCCACGCAATTTTCAGAACCAGCAGAGGGAAAGTCCACAGCTGGTGAGTGATGTTAATAATCTGGGACAAAGGACAATACCCCATAATGTTCCCAGGCTACTTATAACAGCTCACAGCTGTTTGGTTAGCCTTTACTGGTGAATTTATAGGGGACCCCAGAAAAAAATGACATAGGGTACCCCTATAAATTTAAACCAGCAAAGACTAAACAGACAGGTATGGGTTAATATTAATAGCCTGGAAAGGGGTCAGAGATACTGCTCCCCCATTCTACCAACATCAGCCCTCAGCCACCCCAGAAAAGGTGCATCCATAATATGTGGCAAATCTAGCGCTTAACCTCACTCTTCCCACTTGCTCCGTGGGGTAATAAGATGCCCAGATTACTAACCTCATAGTAAGTTTGGAAATAAACACACGCATGACTAAAATCCTTTATTTGAAATAGAAATCAACACCCTGTTTTACACATTTAATTAAAGATAAAATGTTATACTCACCTTATGCCTATTCCATTGAAGCCCGTCCCCTGTAAAAGACATATAATAGTAATCAACCTTAATACTAACCTTACGCCTAATCCATTGTCCCCTGTAAATGCTACACATCCTTACCCTGCAAAAAACAAAGACATTTCTCATCTTGAAGAAGCTTAAGAATCTGAGATCACATAAAGACTCCTTTCTGTCATGACTCTGTTGTCAGCTGTCCCGGGATCAGGAGCTCTGATGGTGAGTCCGCCCTCAGTCTGTATCCTTCTTCAACCCAGGGAAGAGGGGAGTAGCAGTGTACCATAATATGCCAACCAGACTAACAAGGTAACACGAACAGAGATAAAGGAAAATACCAATAATACAAATATACACACATAAATAACAGAGGTAAACATCTGGGAGTGGAGGATGGGGTTAAACCAAAGTAGGAAAAGAAAGGGAATTATCACACACTCAAAACCTGGCAACAGTCACAGATAAATCCACCAAACAAGTCTTCTACAACAAGAACCACCAACAACCGCCAGCCATAGAGCATAAGCTACTCTGACATTGAGTGCTAGCCATGGCTTAGTTTATATAGGAGATGGGAGTGGCTAACAGTGCACAGCTGAGAGCCTTAACACAGGAAAATGTCCAGGCACTCTTAACTGAGCCAATTAACCCCTGCACTGCTAAAATAAATTTACACCATTTAATATGAAGGTGAAGTGGTTCTAATTAGTGCAGGAGTAGGAGAAATTAGACGCTGTGGTCTTCTGGCTCCGCTCTGTCGCTGTAAACCCGTGACAGTCCCCCCGTTCTACAAAGGACCTCCAGAACTTCAGTACCGGGCTTATCAGAGTGTTCCACATGAAAAGTCTGGATCAGCCTGACCGCCCCCTCAAGTAAGGGCAATGGGGTACTCGGTACCGGGTCCTCTGGTTCGAGGATGTCACGGTGGTTGACCAGGTCCGTGGCCCTCAGGGGTGTCCAGCAAAAGAGTTTATATATGGGCAAGGTGCAGTAAAGAACGAGGAGACGGGTTTGCAGTCTTTTACCTTGTTTACTGAAGAATTCAAATGGTTTCCTCAGCCCGGAGCGCCAGATGACAGGGCAGACAGAGTCCGGTCGGTCTGAAGGCAATTCCTGAGTCCCCTTATCCAGGTGGAAATCAGTAGCCTTCCTCTAGCGCCTGTGTGTTGTAGTACCTCCCTGCTGAGCTTCTCGCTAAGGTCCTTCTCAACTGTTGTAGATGTTCTAGATGTTGTGTCTTCCTCTCTGTCCCCCAGATGGTATGGATAGGACAAACCCGTATGACTGATGGCCTGAGGTATATGGTCGGGCAGCCAACGTGGAATTAACTGTCCTGCCAGTGTCTGAAGCAAGGCTTGTAGACGATTGCTTCCTCGGTATCCTGGCTACCGGCTCCAGCGCCTCAGAAAGAAGCAGCTTGTTCCTGGCTGATCTCCTTCTGATATTCCTCTCCTGTGCTCTGCTTTCCTGCACACTCTCTGCAATAGGCTCACTTTTTAGTGTCTTTTCCCAGGAGTTGCAGCACTTCATGCCAGCAGAGCTCCTCTCCCTCTGTCTTCCTGACAGGAACTGAACTCTGAACCCCTTTTCCCTCCAGATCAGGATGTTAAAATAGGGGAGTTCACCCTAAACAGGCTTAGAGCTCCCCCTTCTGGTCTGGAGTGTGAACATGTTGCATGTGTATAATACCTGAATGTGGTTGTCTTTCATTGCCTTCAGACATGACATCACTTCTCCCCTGAAAGGATAATGACATCACTGCGACGCAGGGCCGGTTTTAGGCAAAGTGGGGCCCTAGGCAAAGTTTAAAATGGGGCCCCAAATGCTAACATATTGCACGTCACACAGAAGCATTTCGGTTGTATTTACCTGCGCTGATCTCAGGCCGCTAAACGAGTGTGATCGACAATACTGAAGTCGTTGGACGCTTGTTTCCCGGCCTCTTTCCACCATCTGAGAAAGAATGATGGGACAGAACCATCACTAATAGATCACTAACAGATCACCATACAGTATCATGTTATCAACAGCACATCTACAGTTTACACTGGCTATGTGCTGCTGAGAACAATGATTTTTATTCCGGCATAAACAATCCAATCACCCAATGAATATGCAGCATGTTGCTTGTTTAGTATAATACACCCCATAGTCCTCCATATATTATAATGTGCACCACAGTCCTCCATATTGTAAAATGCACACGCCATAGTCCTCCATATAGTATACAGCAGAGCCCACAGTAGTATACAGCAGAGCCCCCAGTGGTATACAGCAGAGCCCACAGGGGTATACAGCAGAGCCCACAGGGGTATACAGCAGAGCCCCCAGGGGTATACAGCACAGCCCCCAGTGGTATACAGCAGAGCCCCCAGGGGTATACAGCAGAGCCCCCAGTAGTATACAGCACAGCCCCCAGTAATATACAGCAGAGCCCCCAGTAATATACAGCAGAGCCCCCAGGGGTATACAGCAGAGCCCCCAGGGGTATACAGCAGAGCCCCCAGTAGTATACAGCACAGCCCCCAGTGGTGTACAGCAGTGCCCCCAGGGGTATACAGCAGAGCCCCCAGTAGTATACAGCACAGCCCCCAGTAATATACAGCAGAGCCCCCAGTAATATACAGCAGAGCCCCCAGGGGTATACAGCAGAGCCCCCAGGGGTATACAACAGAGCCCCCAGGGGTATACAGCAGAGCCCCCAGGGGTATACAGCACAGCCCCCAGTGGTATACAGCAGAGCCCCCAGTAGTATACAGCACAGCCCCCAGTGGTGTACAGCAGTGCCCCCAGGGGTATACAGCAGAGCCCCCAGTAGTATACAGCACAGCCCCCAGTAATATACAGCAGAGCCCCCAGTAATATACAGCAGAGCCCCCAGGGGTATACAGCAGAGCCCCCAGTAGTATACAGCACAGCCCCCAGTGGTGTACAGCAGTGCCCCCAGGGGTATACAGCAGAGCCCCCAGTAGTATACATCACAGCCCCCAGTAATATACAGCAGAGCCCCCAGTAATATACAGCAGATCCCCCAGGGGTATACAGCAGAGCCCCCAGTAGTATACAGCACAGCCCCCAGTGGTGTACACCACAGCTCACATCCCCCCCTCTCCTCTCCTCTCCTCCCCTCTCCTCTCCCCGTCCAGTAAAAAGAAAACAAAAAACAAAACACAAGCTCCTCACCTCTCCACACGTGCCCGCGCTGCTCCTGTGTCGGTGGCTGCAGCTGCTCTGCCTGGGACACAGTGAGTGCGCGCGCACCCGCTGTGTCAGAGGCAGAGCGGGGAATGATGGGAGAGGGGGCGTCAGGTGACGCTCTCTCCTCCATCATTGCTTTGAACTGTACCGGCAGACGCCGGTACAGTTCAATGCGGCGGGGGAGTCAGCGCTGGCGGCAGGCGGGCCCCCTGCCTCACAGGGGCCCCATAGCGGCTGCGTGATTTGCCGCTAGCTGGGGGCCCCTGGGGGAGTGGGGGGCCCCTGGGGGAGTGGGGGCCCCAGGCAGCTGCCTGGTCTGCCTGCCCCTAACGCCGGCCCTGCTGCGACGACCAGGACACTGGGGCACCGCACTTGGACATCAGATACTGATACCCATAGCCTGTCTTCAGGACCGTATCCCTTCCAGATGAACTAAGCGAGAATTAATGACCTTGGCTATTTGAAATTCTAAATTTCCATCTACAATGACTGGAGATGGCGGTAGTGGTGATGGTACAGAGGAGACAACGTATTTTTTGAGTAGACATCGATTAAACACAGTATGGATCCTAAAAAGTGGGCGGCAAAGCAAGGCGGAATGCTATGGAATTGACAACGGTCACAATCTTATAAGGACCGATGAACCTGGTACTCAGTTTTCAAGAGGGAACCTTCAACCTAATGTTCCTTGAGTACAACCACACCAAGTCACCAACACACAGGTCCAGAGCCACCAAACATCTCTGTTCTGCCACACTCTTATATTTGGACCCATCTTCCTCAAATTATCAATATCCCCTTGCCACACTGACGTAATTGATGATGAAAATCGTTCTTCAGAAGAACGATTCCTATTAAATGTGCTGAACTGAGGATGAACCCGAATACCCTGAAAAACGGGGACTTACTAGTTGACTCATGACGATTATTCACCGCCAATTCAGCTAGAGGTAAGTAGGTAACCCAATCCTCCTAATTCTCAGACACTAATCACCTAAGATAAATCTCAAGATTCTGGTGAGCCCATTTAGTTTGCCCATTAGACTGCGGGTGTCACAACTCGGTTGTCAGGTGACCGGGGATCATGGGCTCCCACCTTAACAATAGGGGTGCCCTAGTTCACCCTATTCCCCGGGTTACTTCTGAAGGTGAAGATGCTGGGACCACCAACCTTGCCTTACCTCCTGTATCCACCCTCCGTCTGTTCCATTCCCTCTTCCAGAGAAGACAGGAGCAATGGTGCACTGCATTTGCAGCGCCCCAGAGTCCTGGTCGTTGCAGTACTGTGGCTCCGCCACTAAGGGGAGCTATGGTACGTCCGATGGCACTGAAGGAGTTCATCTGACCAGGTATCACAGACACCAATACATTTCACAGCCGGGCCACCAGGGGGAGCTAAGGGTTCTATTCACTAGGCCACTCCCCACCATTGAGGGTAAACTGGGGGTCAGGCAGGAAGTTAGATGAGAAAGCTGACTGGGTTGGAACCAGGCAACACCTTGTGGCAGAGGGTGTTGTGGGAGAAGATTCGGTAGGGTCCCTGTCAGGGGTGGGATCCTGACAGAGGCTTGGCAACTTGAGCGAACGTAACGGGACCGTGCCTGCTCAGTATAGCGGCGGTACCCAAGGAGGGACTGGAAGCGAGATAGATTGTGCTGAGTGAGAAACGAGATCAAAGCAACAAGGAGAATACCAGTAGGAGTCGTGCTGTAAGACCGAGGCAACATCCTACTGAGGCGCACAACCGGCGGCCGGAACGCCGAGGGAGTATTACAATATTCAGCTTCAAGCAATACTCTAAACCAACGGCAGGACAGTCAGTCTAAGGCGGGCTGTCTCACCTAAATCACCTATGCAGTCTTGGGGGGCAACTTGTGGAGAGGGGCGACTCTAGGGTCCCGGAAGAGCTCCGAGCCTACCCGTCATACGGGTGCCGTCCTAACCGTAACATCAGGGAGGGACGGAGGATTAGCAGAACATCATCTAATCGAGTTGTGAGGGAACTTAAGAAACGGACACAACAGTTGTGGGGACTTTCCGTAAGCATATCAGGGAAGGACCACAACACATAGCGCTAGCAGGAAGGCGCAGATTTCCACCTGTTAAGAGAACTCTGGAGGTGCCATTGGACCGGCCGGACTTGCGCAGCCTGGTTATCCGGATTCCGGACTGAGGACCCAGAGATCTTCAGTAAAGAGGTAAAGAGACTGCAACCTGGTGTCCTCGTTATTTACTGCACCGCACCACTACAGCATCACCACCACCATCATCTATTCACATCGATTACTGTACGCCCCTCAGCAGGGTCACGGACCGGGCCTAGCCACCGTGACAACCCCAGAGCAGAGACTCAGAGGCCCGGTACCGGGTACCCCTCGGCCCTGCGGCAGTGGGGGCGCTGCAATTTGGCATCACGAACAGGATCTACTTAAGCCTGAAGAATCAGGTCATGTGTGCCTTGGAACTGTGATTAATTGTGCTTGGACTGTGCTTTATTGAGAGGATTGTGTATTGCCGTTTGCCGCCAGAAGTTCCCGCCAAAAACCGCCGCCATTGCTACACCAAAGAAGAAGGAGGGCGTGCCATGGGAGGAGACTACCAAAGTGGCGCCAGAAGCGGCGACCGCCCCCTGCGCCTCTTGCTGCAAAGCGAAGACCTGCCTCAAAGCAGGGGACCACCCCTTGATTTGCAACGGCGGGAAGCGGGTGACGGAGAAGCTCGACCCCAGAGAAATGGCGGAGCCAGGTGCATGCATTGCCACCGACTATCAGACAGCGATGATGAAAAGCAAGTGCCTGAAAGAGGAAGGAGCAATCCCGACTTACCCTCAACCACCGCAGCGGGAGAATCTGAACTCCTCGGAGCCGGCGACAGGGGAGCTGAACCCACCTATCCCGACATCGGAGCCAGCCAAGGAGGAGCCATGGGGAGCGGAGTCGCATCCGGAGGCCGCAGAGGAAGAGCCGCGGTCCGGGCTGCAGCCGATTCCAGTGTCCTCGTCAACGGACCGGATCGACATCGGTGGAATCACATCGGGCGCAGGTATGGAAGACGCCCCTGCTCCCCCGCTCGATCCCGCTCCCGCGACCGGCCCTCACCCCAGTAAAAGCTGTCTCCTCTCGGCAGAGCTAGTGGTGTTACCCCCCGACGCAATGGGGAAGCTGGTACCACCGCTGCCGACCAGGATGGGAGAACCCATAGACGTGGGCCCAGACGGGGTGATTCTCCAGTGGGACACCCCCCGGATTGGGCCAGATGGAGCTCGGGAGGAAGGGTTCACCCTTGCTGTGCTTACCTGGGAACAATACAAACAGTGCTTGATCCTACATTGGAAAAGGCAAAAAGAGGCAGAGCTGACTGACCCACCGAGAGTACAACAATCACCTCGTGCATGTGGTAATAAGGACGTGGTAAAGCGGGGAACTGTATTGGCCTTCCACCCGAAGAGGGGATGGGGCTCCATACAAGAACCGGGGCTACCAACTGACGTCTTCGTTACTGGTTGCAACGTGAAGACTCCCTGCTGCAGCCGAGATGGTGATCCATTGCAAAGGGGGGATCAGGTGACCTACACCCGTCATCGGAATGCATACGGGTGGTATGCCCGGAACGTTCGCCGCTGTGAACTTGGGAGAGCGTCATCTGTTACTTCAACCATGATGGAACCAGACGTGACGGATCTTACCAATATTGCCACCGTACGTCTCATTGCAGCGACTGAGCTGGTGGCTAGAGTCCGCCTTCAGGTTCAGGCATCAGGCGGCCTGACTGCACCCGGGAACTCCACCAGTGGCACTGGTGTAGCATCAGCCGTTGGTCAAGGATTGAAGCCTGCACAGTCGGAAGGTGTCCACTTCCGGCTGATGTCTTGTGATTTATCAGGAGAATAAACCTCGATACCATGAGAATGTAAATAGTTCCTTAACTGTTTGTTCGTTTCCTGATTTCTGCTGCTAGACCCGTCCAGGGTTAACTCTTAAGGGGATCCCTTTGTTGACCCGGGATCCCTATTGTTTTGTTTACTTTTTCTAAGTTTTGCACAAGTTTCCAGAACTGCCGCAATCATGAACAGTGCATGATACAAACTGCTTGTAAATAGTTTGCACCTTCTTAAAGGTGCTCCCTACTGGTTTTACTTAACAAGAGACTCTTTGCGAAGATACCGCACCGGAGCCTTTGCTGAGTACGGACTGGTAGCTTGAGAAGATATGCTACCTCATAGAGACTTGGTCACCCCTTAAAGGGGACGTTCACCTGTTGCACTTAAAGGGTGATATTGCTTTAAGACAGAAAGTAATAATGTCTTGACAAACGAAAATGATGAAGATGCTTATATGAAGAAGTTATGTGTATTTAACAAGTTAATTGTGAGAAATGTTTAATAATGATGATAGAAACCTGGGGACAGACAGTGAACCCGTACGGGGTTGGTTAGTGAGTCCTCTTAGGAGCCATATAGAGATGGCTCATTGATCCAAAACTGAAAGTAATGTTATGTTCTATACTGTGTATAGTAGTTGAAAAGGCAGTAGGCCCGGGCTGAACGGGGCGGTCCTGTAATAGAAAGGAGAGGCAGAAGGTCTGGTGCCGTTAGGACAGGCGGTCCTGCAGATTTAAAGAAGGAGAATGAAAAGTTAAAATTGCCTTATAATGTGATTATAAGAAGGTCTTTAGTGGATTCAGAGTGTACGTCCTTAAAGGCAAAGTTAAACTATTGTTTGAACCTTTGTACTAAGTAGAATACCCGGTTGGGTAAGAAAAGTTCCTTATAGCATGTTGCTATGATATTTAACCATGTTTGTAACGTTCAAGTGTCCTCACCTCCCATAAAGGGAAGCTCTGTTCAAGTATGCTTATTGTTATTGCACTCAACCAAAATTGTATGTCTTTTTGCTAACCTGTATTGTTGTTTTTTTCCCAGTCCAGGAGTACTGGATTTAACCGGGGGGGAGTGCAGCGCCCCAGAGTCCTGGTCGTTGCAGTACTGTGGCTCTGCCACTAAGGGGAGCTATGGTACGTCCGATGGCACTGAAGGAGTTCATCTGACCAGGTATCACAGACACCAATACATTTCACAGTCGGGCCACCAGGGGGAGCTAAGGGTTCTATTCACTAGGCTACTCCCCACCATTGAGGGTAAACTGGGGGTCAGGCAGGAAGTTAGATGAGAAAGCTGACTGGGTTGGAACCAGGCAACACCTTGTGGCAGAGGGTGTTGTGGGAGAAGATTCGGTAGGGTCCCTGTCAGGGGTGGGATCCTGACAGAGGCTTGGCAACTTGAGCGAACGTAACGGGACCATGCCTGCTCAGTATAGCGGCGGTACCCAAGGAGGGACTGGAAGCGAGATAGATTGTGCTGAGTGAGAAACGAGATCAAAGCAACAAGGAGAATACCAGTAGGAGTCGTGCTGTAAGACCGAGGCAACATCCTACTGAGGCGCACAACCGGCGGCCGGAACGCCGAGGGAGTATTACAATATTCAGCTTCAAGCAATACTCTAAACCAACGGCAGGACAGTCAGTCTAAGGCGGGCTGTCTCACCTAAATCACCTATGCAGTCTTGGGGGGCAACTTGTGGAGAGGGGCGACTCTAGGGTCCCGGAAGAGCTCCGAGCCTACCCGTCATACGGGTGCCGTCCTAACCGTAACATCAGGGAGGGACGGAGGATTAGCAGAACATCATCTAATCGAGTTGTGAGGGAACTTAAGAAACGGACACAACAGTTGTGGGGACTTTCCGTAAGCACAGCAGGGAAGGACCACAACACATAGCGCTAGCAGGAAGGCGCAGATTTCCACCTGTTAAGAGAACTCTGGAGGTGCCATTGGACCGGCCGGACTTGCGCAGCCTGGTTATCCGGATTCCGGACTGAGGACCCAGAGATCTTCAGTAAAGAGGTAAAGAGACTGCAACCTGGTGTCCTCGTTATTTACTGCACCGCACCACTACAGCATCACCACCACCATCATCTATTCACATCGATTACTGTACGCCCCTCAGCAGGGTCACGGACCGGGCCTAGCCACCGTGACAACCCCAGAGCAGAGACTCAGAGGCCCGGTACCGGGTACCCCTCGGCCCTGCGGCAGTGGGGGCGCTGCACATTACACCAACCAGACGAACAAGGTAACACATACAAGGGCAACTGAAAATACCAGGCATAGAAATATTCACTCACATATAAAAGAGGAATGCATCGGGGAGTGGAGGATGGGGAAAACCAAAGCAGTAGGAGGAAAGGGAATTATCATACTTACAAACCTAATCAACAGTCACAGATAAATCCACTAAACACCTTCTCATATAACGGCCAAACAACTCCTCCAAGCCATGCAGTATAAGCTAGCTCTGAGGATGTGCTTCAGTCAGGATCCAGACTCCCAGAGCTCCCAACATGGCCGATTAACCCTGTTATGCTAAAAGAAAGTAACACTATTTAAAAAGAAGGTGAATTGATTATTTTCAGCGCAGGAGTAGGAGCAATCAGACGCTGCAGTCTTCTGGCTCCTCTCTGTTGTGGTAACCCCGTAACAGCGGGTAAAATTCTGAAGAGATCGACAGGTGGATCCCCAAACGAGTGTAAAATGAACTCCAAAATTTCGAAATAAACTGCGCCCCCCGGTCATAAACAATATTTGTATGGATCCCATGTAATTTTAAAATCTCACTGATGAAAATTTGTGCCAAGGTCTTGGTGTTAGGTGAAGCGGTAATGCAATAAAATGTGACATTTTACTGAATCTGTCCACCACCACCAAAATTATAGTATTACTTGCTGACACAGGTAGATCAGTGATAAATTTGACAGATAAATGAGTCCACGGTCTACTGTGAGTTGCCAATGGTTGGAGAGACCCAAATGGATGAGTATGAGAGGTTTTAGAATGCACACAGACACGTCAGGTGGCTACACACTCCCTGACATCCTGATGTACCACTGAACATCAAAAGTAAGATCTGTGGTGGATTTATTACCCGGATGTGTGGCCAAGACCGAATCATGATGTTCATAAGAACTCTCAGTTAGAGATTCACAGGTGCAAACAGTTTCCCTAATGGACATGCAGCAGAGGCGTCCCACTAAGCCTCAACAACCACCCTTTTTTGTAGTATAGGAACCAGTTCACAATTTTTTCCACCCCCCAGGAAAACAACAAGATAAGGCAGCCAACTTAATATTCTTGTTCCCCAGTCTATATGTAACAAAAAAGTTAAACCTGGTGAATAACAATGCCCATCTTGCCTGCCGAGGTGTTAGACTTTTGCAGACTCTAGATATACGAGATTCTTATAATACGTGTTTACTATAACCAGATGAACTGCCTCCTTCAAAAAATAGCACCATTCTTCTAAGGCCCACTGGATTCCCAAGAGTACCCTGTTACCAATGTCAGAATTTCTCTCTGCAGATGAGAGTTTTTTAAGAAAAGTATGCACATGGATGCCATTTACCAGAAGACGCACCCTGCGACAATACAGCCCCCACCCCCACTTCAGACGCAGCAACTTCTACAATAAAAGGCTGATTGACATCAGGCTGTATAACAATCGGCACAGATGCAAAATACTCTTTCAAGGTATCGAATACCTCCCTGGCTGGACTGGACAACTTGGAAAAGACTGTCCCTTTCCTGGTCATATCCGTCAGAGGTTTGGCCACTGATGAAAAGTTTTGACGAACTTACAGTCAGGGCCGGCTCCAGGTTTTTGCGGGCCCCGGGTGAAAGAGTCTCAGTGGGCCCCTTAAACACATACCACAATTCATAATGCACAGTTACAGCAGATAAATATAGGTATAGTACATTGCCAAAGATTTCACTTCTTAAATTACATGAGTGATATCTATTGTAGATTATTCAATAGGTCAGAAAGTGGAAAGTATAGTCCTCCATACAGTATTATGGGCATCACATAATGCTCCATGCAGAATAATGTGCCCCATATATTGCTCGTTACAGTATTATGGGCACCACATAGTTCTCCATACAGAATAAAGTGCCCCATATACTGTATTGCTCCATGCAATATTATAGGCACCACATAATGCACCATACATAATAATGAGCCCTACATATTGCTCCATACAGAATAATTAGCATCATATATTGCTCCATACAGAATAATGGACCCCATGCAATGCTCCATACAGTATAATGAGCCACATATAATGCTCCATACAGTACAATGAGCCACATATATTGCTCCGTACAGTATTATGGGCACCATATATTGCTCCATTCAGAATAATAAGCCCCATATAATGCTCCATACAGAATAATGAGCTCCATATATTGCTCCATACAGAATAACAGACCTCATATAGTGCTCCATACAGTATAATGAGCCCCATATATTGTTCCGTACAGTATATAATAGGCCCCATATATTGCTCCATACAGTATAATGAGCCCCATGTATTACTCCGTACTGTACAATGGGCCTCATATATTGCTCAATACATAATGGGTCCCATATAATGTTCCATACAGTATATGATGGGCTCAATATAATGCTCCAGTATATGATGGGCCCCATATATTGCTCCATATATAGCGGGCCCCATATAATGCTCCATACAGTATAGGATTGGCCCCATAGAGTATAATGAGCCCCAAATATTGCTCCATACAGTATAATGAGCCCCAAATAATGGTCCATATAGTATAATAAGCCTCACATAATGCTCCATACAGTATATGATGGGCCCCATATAATGCTCCATATAGAATAGTTGCCATATAATGCTCCATATATAATGGGCCCCATATATAATGCTCCAGTGTATGATGTGCCCATATCATGCTCCATATATAATTGGCCCCATATATGATGCTCCAGAGTATGATGGGCCCATATATGATGCTCCAGTGTATAATGGGCTCCATATATAATGCTCCAGTGTATAATGAGCCCCATACATGATGGGCCCCATATATGATGCTCCAGTGTATGATGATCCCCATATATAATGCTCCAAACATAAAAATATTAAATACTCACCTCTCATCACTGGCTACTGCTCTGCTCCAGACTCCTGAGCGTCGTCATCTTCCAGCTCTCTGAACTGTGACTGCTCAGGCAGAGGGCACACAGATGTGAAGTCATCTCGTCCTCTGACCTGAACATCACAGTCATCAAACGCCACAGCGGTGGAGCTGGGAGAGGTAAGTATCACAAATGCTGGGACCCTGATCAAGTGAAGCGGCCCACTCGCAGATGTCTGCACTAGCACAGACACCAGGCCCCCATAGTGCGCAGGTGTCCCCGACGGCGAGTGGGCCCCCCTGTCTGCTCAGGGCCCTGGCACTTGCCCGGGTACGCCAGGTGCTGACGCCGGCCCTGCTTACAGTAGTAGTTGGCGAAACCCAAAAACCTTTTTAACACCTTCAAATCCTCAGGACGATCCCAATCCAGTACCACCCGGACTTTTGTTGGATCCCTGTGAAAACCGGTGGACAATAACACATATCCTAGAAAAGGGATCTCTTCAATTGAAAACATACATTTCTCTGGTTTGACAAATAATTTATTGTTTCTGAGTGTCTGTAAGACCTGCTTGAAATGTACCTGATGTGACTCCAGGTCAGATAAATAAATTAATGTCATCAACATAGATTACAACAAATCTACCTACCAGGTGACTAAAGATGTAATTTACAATGTGCTGAAAGACGGCGGGAGCATTAGTGAACCCAAACGCACCAGAAGGTTCTCATAGTGTCCCTCAGGCGTATTGAAAGATGTTTTCTACTCATACCCCTCTTTAATACGAATGGTATTATACGCCCCACGGAGATCCAGTTTAGAAAACCATTTTGCTCCTACATTCGATTAAAGAGGTCTGGGATAAGAGGGAGCAGATATGGATCCTGGACCGTGATCTGATTGAATTCGCGTAAATCTAGGCAGGGGCGTAACCCCGGTCTTCTTTGCAAAGAAAAACCCCACACCAATGAGGGATGAGGATGGTCTGATATGATCCTTTGCCAAACTTTCCACAATATAATCCTTCATGGATTGCCTCTCTGGACCAGAGATATTATATAGTCTGCTCTTTGGCAGCTTGGCCCCAGGGACAAGATTAACAGTGCAGTCATAAGGATGATGGGGAGGAAGTTCTTGGCACCCATGCTCCAAAAACACATCCCCAAAGTCAAACAGGTATTTAGGCGCAGACTGAATATTCACCCTTGTAGCCGGGTGCCGAAGCACTTTCCTTTACAATACTCACTCCACTTTACCACCTCACAAGTCTGCCAATCTACCACGGGTTTGAGCAGGGTGAGACAAGGAAGTCCAAGAACCACAGGAGAGATCCTCTAGCACATAACAGTCAATACCTTCTTTATTCATGGCACCCATCTGTAGATGTAACCCTCGGACAACTTGAGTAAAATACCCCTGTCTCAAGGTTGCAAAGTCGATGGAAACTATGGGTATAGGACTGGACAGTGTATGTGGTTTGAGGCCCTGGATCTGGATGAACCTATCGTTGATCAAGTTAAACCCCGCCCCACTGTCCAGAAAGGCAAAATCAACCACCTTATTTTTGCCAAGATGGATTTCAGCAGGAAGAAAAAATTGTGTCCTACTCAAGGAGGAGATATGTAACCGTGGGTTGCTAACCTCCTAACCCGGGCTCCTTAGTTTTCCGGCAGCTATTTACAGTGAGATACAAAAGGACACATACCCAGGAAATGGCCCTTTTTACCACAGTAAAAACATACTGACCCTTTGTGCTGGACAACAGACTGCTTTCCAGAACGAGTTTCCCCACCCAACTGCATAGGTTTCTCAGATGACTCAAGCCCCGGACCTCACGCACATTGGGGTGTCTCTTTATGTCTCTGGTGAAGATGGTGATCCACCCAGATAGCCAGAAACATGGCCTCCTTAAGCGAAACTGGAGTCTCACACAGGGGTAAAGCATCCTTCACCCTAACTGATAGTCCTTCACAGAACTGGCTACAGAGTGTGGGGTCGATCCACTTAGTTTCATTGGCCCACCTCCGAAACTCGGAGCAATACTCCTCCATCGGCAGGTCTCACTGTTGAAGCTGAAGTAGTGTGAACTCAGCCAGGGAGATGCGATCAGGGTCGTCATATATATGACCCAGTGCCATAAAAAATTCCTCCACCTTCTGGAGCGACTGGGAGTCAGATGGGAGAGAGAATGCCCATGCTTTATTGGTCACCCTGAAGGAGAGAGATTATTATTCCCACCTGTTGCTCCTTGGTTCCTGAGGAACAAGGATGTATCCTGAAGTATAGCTTACAGGCCTCCCTGAAAACAAAAAACTTGTCACTTCCCCCCCAGAGAACCTGTCAGACAAAGCGATCTTGGGCTCCATTAAGGGTTGCCTGGTAGTCACTGACCCCAATCCTGATGTGTTAGGGTGCTGTAAAATGACAATGTATAGATCTGCAACCACCAGGCTGAGCTACTGCAGTTGCCCTGTCACAGCGGTGATAGGATCCATAATACAGGAAAGCTTCCAGGAGCTCTCAACTGAGACGATTAACCCCTGCACTGCTAAAATAACATTACACCGTTTAATATGAAGGTGAAATACTTCTAATCAGTGCAAGAGTAGGAGAAATCAGACGCTGCGATCTTCTGGCTCCTCTCTGTAGTGGTAAACCCGTGACACTTTCTTTATTTTTGCTTCACTCAACCTTGGAAGTTTATCAATTTGATACTAGAATGCTTTTGCATTTTTATCCATTACCTTTACAAAGTTCTTCATTAGCACAACTTGATATGCAATGGTGGTAACAAAATCTTATGTGGGTCAACAAGTTCAGGATGCAGGACATTTTTACTCCCTGGGTGAAGTGAATGTTGGAGAGGCCAGTCTTTTATTGTAGCGATATTCTCTTGCACAACTATCCTACTCACACAGAAAGTGTCATTACTTTGTGTATCCACCCGGGAGACCAAGTAAGAGGGCAAACACCTTTAAGTAGACTGCATAACCAACTGTAATTGAAGGTAATGCATTGCCTTTATGCAGCAAGAATGCTTTTAGGCTTGTTTTGTATGAATCGATGAAGAGCCTCCATGCCTCTGGATTATGACTTATCTTCAGAGCTTCCATTAACCTGTTGATGTTGTTGCATGCCACAAGATCGCCCTCCATGAATAAGTATTGCACAAGATCTTTATCATGGTTGTGGAACAAAGAAATCCAAACATCGCCCGTTAGGAGATTCCACGCTGTAGCCTGGAATCTAAGAGCTCAGCCTTAAAGTACCGTCACACTCAGCGACGCTGCAGCGATATAGACAACGAGCCAACCTAAACTAGATCGCTGGAGCGTCGCTGTTTAGGTCACTGTAGAGACGTCAAACACAGCAACTCCAGAACGATGCAGGAGCGATCCAGTGACGTAACGGCGACTCACTTCTCGTTCTCGCTAGTTGTTAGCTCCATGTCAAACATTGCTGGCGTCGTTGCTTTTGATGTCAAACATGACGATACACGCCGACCTGGCGACGAAATAAAGTTCTGGACTTCTAGCTCCGACCAGCGATGGCACAGCGGGATCCAGATCGCTGCTGCGTGTCAAACACAACGAGATCGCTATCCAGGACGCTGCAACGTCACGGATTGTTGTCGTTCTCTTTGCAAAGTTGCTGAGTGTGACGGTACCTTTACTCTAGGACAGATCCAAATCTCTAACAAGATCATTCAGTTCACTAAACAGTATGATGTCCCCACAGCCCCTTTACAGTATTATGTCCCCACATCCCAGGTATAATGTCCCCCACAGTGTCCCAGATATTATGATAACCCCACACCTTTAATTTCCCCCACAGCCTCCATATGATATGATGTCCCCACCAGCCCCTCATATAATATGATGTCCCCATAGCCCCTCATATAATATGATGTCCCCCACAGCCCTCATATATTATGATGTCCCCACAGCCCTTCATGAGATGTCAACCACAGCCCACATGAGATGTCCCCCACAGCCACTTATAATATGTCCCCCACATCTTCTCATGTGATGCCCTCCACAGCACCTCATGAGATATGGTGTCCCTACAATCCCCATTTAGTGGCCAAATAATATAAGAAAAAAATAAAAAAGCTTATACTCTCCTAATCCAGGCTCCCCATCCACCATAGTTTCCCTCTCCTCTTCTATCTTGCAACACAGTGTGCTCAAGACAGCACGATTCAATGCTGTCATCAGCCACTCGATGTCCCCTTCATGGCGCCATCCTCCAACAGGGCACAGGTGGAAAGTAGCCTGTATTATTGGACTTCCCGGTGGACTAATGAGCTGATTAGAGCTCCTCTGCTTCAGTCCTGAGCAGCGCATGGCTCACATAAATTTGTATCTTAAAGACGCAAATACAATATTGAGTGCGCGGAAGACATTCTGGCCAGAGCTCAGTCAGTGAGCGGTGTTAGTGACTCATTGACACTGCTCATCTGTGTGCCTGCACTCCGGCCATTAGTATGCTGAATGCCTGCGGCCGAAGGAAGGTACTGAGTGTCCTAAGGCATTCAGCAATGTCAAGTTTTCTTCATGTTTGTTTTTTTTTTCAAACTGCGAGTGCCTACTCTGCCTACTGCTCACCCCGGCCCTGCCTGTCATTAACCTCTGCATTCAAATGCGCAACCATCATACCCTTCCTGAAGAAACTATCCCTTGACTCATCCTCTTTGTCAAGCTATTGCCCTACATCAATACCCTTATTTACTGCAAAACCTCCTATTGAACAGTACATTAACCATTAACTCTCCACCCACATCATCCAACACACTCTACAACCAACTACAATCAGGCTCCCGACCCCTCCTACTCTACTGAAGAGGTCCTAACCAAAGTCACAAACAAAATGCTAAAGTCAATAGACAATACTCTGGACTCCTCCTCCTAGACCTATCTTCCTTAGTCACACTTGACCTGTCCCTTCTGTCAGGGCTGGTCCCCAGCCCCTGGGGGAGCAGCCACAGCCACTATGGGGCCCATTAGTAAGAGGAGCCTGGCGTCATGCTCCCTCTCCCTGCATCACACATTCAACTTATAGGCATCATAGACGCCGATACAGTTGAAAGAAAGCAGTGATTGAGGAGAGAGTGTCATATGATGCTTCCTCTGCGATCATTCCCCCTCTGCTTCTGACTTAGCATGTGTGCAATGATGTGCCAGCAGTGGAACTTGTGAGGCGCGCTGCTGAAGCCAGAGCAGAGGGAGAACAGGTAGAGGTAAGTATTGTGTGTGTCTGCATTAATGTGTGTGCAATACTGCTGGACTGTGGGTTGCATTATTATTATTATTAGTGTGTGTGTGTAGCTGAATTATATATTGTGTGTGGAGGGGGGGGTTGGGAGCTGCATTACACTGTGTGTATGTGGGGGGCAGCATTATACTGTGTATGTTTGGGGGCTGCATTATAGTGATTGTGTGGGGGTGTTGGGGGCTGCATTATACTGTGTGTGGAGGGGGCTGGAAGCTGCATTACACTGTGTGTATGTGGGGGGCAGCATTATACGGTGTGTGTTTGGGGGGCTACCTTATAACGTTTGAATGGGGGTGTTGGGGGCTGAATTATACTGTGTGTGGGAGGGGGTTGGGGGCTGCATTATACTGTGTGTGGTCAGAGGCTGCATTATACTGTGTGGGGGCTGCATTAAACTGTGTGTGTTGGAGTTAGGGGCTGCATTATACTCTCTGTGTGTGGGGGGAGGCTTCATTATACTGTGTGTGGGGAGTTGGGGGCTGCATCATACTGTGTGTGTGGGGGAGTTGGGGGCTTCATTATCCTGTGTGGGGGGTTGTGGGTTGCATTATACTGTGTGTATGTGGGGGGCTGCATTATATTGTGTGTGATGTGGTTGGGGACTGCATTATATTGTGTGGGGTGGTTTGGGGCTGCATTATACTGTGTGTGGGGTGTTGGGGCTGCATTATACTGTCTGTGTGTGGGGAATGGGGCTGCGTTATCCTGTGTGTATGGAGGGGATTGCATTATACTGGGTGGGGGAGAGGAGGAGGCTGCATTATACTGTGTGTTTGTGTGGGGGGTCGGGGACTACATCATACTATATGTGGGGGGCTGCATTATACTGTGTGTGGGGGTAGGCTGCATTATATTGTGTGTGTGGGGGTTGGGGGCTGCATTATACTGTGTGTGTGGGGGTGGGGGCTGCATTATACTGTCTGTGTGTGGGGGAAGGGGCTGAATTATACTGTGTGTGTGTGGAGGGGAGGGGACTGCATTATACTGTGTGTGGGGGAGAAAAGGCTGCATTATACTGTGTGTTTGTGTGGGAGGTTGGGGGCTGCATCACACTGTATGTGGGGCTGCTGTTATGATCTGGTGACCTTGGAGCCGCATGAAACTTTCTCTGGAGTCGGTGGAACCTGTACTGACCGCAAATCCTGAACTAACACCGCAACTAGAAGTAGCCGTGGGGTGTGCCTAACATACCCTAGACAACTCGACACAGCCAGAGGACTAAATACCCCTATAGATGGAAATAGGAATGCTACCTTGCCTCAGAGCAGACCCCCAAAGGACAGGCAGCCCCCCACGAATAATGACTGTGAGTAGGAGAAGAATAGACACACGCAGGTAGAAAACAGGATTTAGCAAAAGAGGCCACTCTAGCTAAATAGGAAAGGATAAGACAGATTACTAGGCGGTCAGTATTAAAACCCTTCCAAAAATATCCACAGCAGATAATACAAAAAGTTCCACAATCTAACTAAAGACATGGAATGTATATCTGCCACTCCAGAGAATCCAACAAGACTGAGAAAATACTGACACAATCTAAGCTGGACAAGAAAACACAAAGAATAGCACTGAATTGTGAAGCACATAGCATGTGTGCCACAGGAAAAAAAAACCAGACACTTATCTTTGCTGATTTGGCAGAAAGGCAGGAGGAACCAAGCAGAGGTCCAACACCTCCCAACAACAATTGACAACTGGCAAGGACTAATGAATCCTGCATGCCTAAATACCCCAGTCAGAACTGCAATCAGCAGATACACCTGACCAGGACTGCAACTCAGGGGCAACTGCATTACCACCTACAACCACCGGAGGGAGCCCAAAAGCAGAATTCACAACAGGCTGCATTATACGGTGTATGTGGGGGAGGCTGCATTATACTGTGTGTGGGGGGTTGGGGGCTGCATTATACTGTGTGTAGGGTTGTTGGGGGCTGCATTATACTGTGTGTTGGGCGGCGAGGCTGCGCTATTATGTGTGTGTGGAGTGGAGGTTGCATTATACTGTGTAGGGGGGTTGTGTTGTGAACTCTGTTTTCAGGCTCCCTCTTGTGGTCACAGGTGGTATTGTGTGACTTTTGTTTTAGGCTCCCCCTGGTGGCTTTGTTTGTTATCCTGCGGGTCTGTGGCTGATCAGCTGCCTCGTTATTCACTTGGGAGTTTCCTATTTAGCTCTGTTCCACTTCCACTTGTTGCTGGCTGTCAATGTACTCAGTGCTATTCTGATTACTCCTGATTATCTTCGGTTTCAGTCTCTTCAGGAGAAGCTAAGTTCTGTTTAATTATTTTTTGCTCATCAGTCTGCAATATGATTTCTGTGTATGATGAGTTTAGTCCAGCTTGCTAATATGTGATTTCTTCTGCTGGTTTGCTCTGGGGTACAGAGTTGCTTCCCCCGCACCGTTAGTTGGTGCGGGGGCTCGAGCGATCTCTGCGTGGATATTTTGAATAGGGTTTTTAATTGACCGCACAGTTCCCTTTCTATTTTCTGCTTTCTAGTGTTAGCGGGCCTCATTTGCTAAATCAAATTTCATCTCTGCGTTTGTGCTTTCCCCTTAACTCACCGTTAATATTTGTGGGGGGCTATTCTATATCTTTGGGGTCATTTCACTGAGGCAAGTGAGGACTTTCGTTCCCTCTAGGAATAGTCAGTTTCTCAGGCCGTGAAGAGATGTCTAGGATTTTCAGGTAACGTTCCATGGCTGCCTATAGTTGTTTGCGGATAGGATCAGGTTGTGGTCAATTCAGTTACCACTTCCCCAGAGTTTGTAGTCTGTTTAGTTACTTAGCTAGTCCTACTTGCGATCCTTGCCACTAGGATCATAACAGGGTTGGGGCTGTATTATACTGTGTGTGGAGGGAGGGTTGGGAGCTGCATTACACTGTGTTTATGTGGGGGGCAGCATTATACTGTGTGTAATTAGGGGCTGCATTATAGTGTTTGTGTGGGGGTGTTGGGGCTGCATTATACTGTGGGTGGGAGGGGGTTGGGGCTGCATTATACTGTGTGTGGGGTTGGTATACTGGGTGTGTGTGGTTGGGGACTGCATTACACTGTGTGGGGGTAGGGGAGGCTTCATTATACTTTGTGTGTGGGGGGTTGTGGGCTGCATCATACTGTGTGTGTGGGGGGAGTTGGTGGCTTCATTATCCTGTGTGTGTGGGGTATTGTGGGTTGCATTATACTCTGTGTGGGGGGCTGCGTTATACTCTATGAAGGGAGCTGCATTATACTCTATGAAAGGGGCCGCATTCTACTCTATGAGGGGGCCACATTCTACTATATGAGGGAGGTTGCATTCTACGCTATGAGGGGGGCCGCATTGTACTCTATGGGGGGCCACATTGTACTCTATGGGGGGGGCCACATTATGCTCTGTTGAGGACTATGGGTTGCATTATACTATATGGGGGCTGCATTATACTCTATCAAGGACCATGGGGAGTGCATTATACTATGTGTACTATATGGGACCTGCTTTATACTGCATCGAGGACTATGGGGAGTGATTTAAAGTATATGTAGGGATATGGGGCACATTATACTATGCAGAGGACTATGGGGTGTATTATACTACAATGGGTATGGAAAGTATTCATACCCCTTTAAATTTTTCACTCTTTGTTTCATTGCAGCCATTTGGTAAATTCAAAAAAGTTCATCTTTTTTCTCATTAATTACATTCTGCACCCCATCTTGACTGAAAAAAACTGAAATATAGTAATTTTTGCAAATTTTGCAAAGATCAGATGCAGAAGGCTTCAGTTTGGTCTATACATTTAATGTATGCATTGTATGTGGATACCGCATGGCTTTTCTCAGCGCTGCATACAGTTACTCTCTAATCTAGCTGGTATGTTTTCTCTGCACATTATATCATCTGTCGACACATTGTGACCACTTATGATTCCTGTCCACCATGAGGCAATTCATGTGCTTCCATTTTGCGCTCCTTCATCTCTCATCTGTTGTTTTTGGCTTCATTCATTTTGTTCTTTATGTCACCAGTAGTGATGAGCGAATATACTTGGCACGCAAGATTTCCCGAGCACGCTCAGATGTCCTCCGAGTATTTGTAAGTACTCGGAGATTTAGTTTTCAGAGCCGCATCTGAATGATTTACATCTGTTAGCCAGCATAAGTACATGTGGGGGTTGCCTGGTTGCTAGGGAATCCCCACATGTACTTATGCTGGCTAACAGATGTAAATCATTCAGCTGCGGCGATGAAAACTAAATCTCCGAGCACTAAAAAATACTCGGAAGACACCCGAGCGTGCTCGGGAAATCTCGAGTAATGAGTATATTCGCTCATCACTAGTCACCAGTATCAATTGATCCAGAATTCATTTTATCTGGTTCTATTTATTCCTTTGCACATGGTTGCTTTAGCAAGATGAATTATTATCTCCTTATGATTTATTATTACTATATAATTGTCACACTTTGGGCCCCACAAGCTTCTTCCCCTTTTCCTGTTTTTTTTCTCCATGGTGGATCCTTTTCCCTTATGTCTTTTGTTCTTTCAAGGTGTTTTGCTTAGTTTTTTTCTCCTATTTTTTCTTCCTTTTTTTCACCTCTTTTTCTCCTTTTGCTCTTTTTTCATTATCCGCAATCGTGACCTCTACCGTGGTTTCTTTCACCCCCCACCTTGGTCTATTTTTTCACTAAATATTGCATCCTGTAATTCTGTGATTTATTGATCTTTTATACATTTATATTGCAATATTGCCAAACACAAACGATGTATTCACATTATGTAGTTTTATTTTTTATTCATTTGTTTATTTGTTCTTTTTTTATTTGCTATCTTTTGTGACATGTTTTTTACAGTGATATACAGCTCTGGCAAAAATTAAGAGACCACTACACAGTTTTATAAAAATCAGCTTCTCTACATTTCTGGCAGCTAGTGATGAGTGAGTATACTTATTGCTCGGGTTTTCCCGAGCACGCTCGGGTGACCTCCGAGTATTTGTTAGTGTTCGGAGATTTAGTTTTCATCGCCTCAGTTGAATGACTAAAGGTACCTTCACACGAAACGACATCGCTAGCGATCCGTGACGTTGCAGCGTCCTGGCTAGCGATATCGTTTCGTTTGACACGCAGCAGCGATCAGGATCCTGCTGTGATGTCGCTGGTCGCTGAATAAAGTCCAGAACTTTATTTGGTCGTCCGATCGCTGTGTATCGTTGTGTTTGAAAGCAAAAGCAACGATACCAGCGATGTTTTACACTGGTAACCAGGGTAAACATCGGGTTACCAAGCGCAGGGCCGCGCTTAGTAACCCGATGTTTACCCTGGTTACCAGCGTAAAAGTAAAAAAAACAAACAGTACATGCTCACCTCTGCGCGTCCCCCAGCGTCTGCTTCCTGACACTGACTGAGCGCCGGCCCTAAAGTGAAAGTGAAAGCACAGCGGTGACGTCACCGCTGTGCTGTTAGGGCCGGAGCTCAGTCAGTGTCAGGAAGCGGACGCTGGGGGACGCTCAGGTGAGCATGTACTGTTTGGTTTTTTTACTTTTACGCTGGTAACCAGGGTAAACATTGGCTTACTAAGCGCGGCCCTGCGCTTAGCAACCCGATGTTTACCCTGGTTACCCGGGGACCTCGGCATCGTTGGTCGCTGGAGAGCTGTCTGTGTGACAGCTCTCCAGCGATCAAACAGCGACGCTGCAGCGATCGGCTTCGTTGTCGCTATCGCTGCAGCGTCGCTTCGTGTGAAGGTACCTTTACAGCTGCTACCCAGCCTGAGTACATGTGGGGGTTGCCTGGTTGCTAGGGAATCCCCACATGTAATTAAGCTGGCTAGTAGTTTTAACTCATTCAGCTGAGGCGATGAAAACTTAATCTCCGAGCAGTTACAAATACGTACTCGGAGACTACCTGAGCGTGCTCGGGAAAACCCGAGCAACGAGTACACTCGCTCATCACTACTGGCAGCCATTCCATTCCAGTGTCAGTTGAATTCCAGCCAGAGTATACCTCATTCTACTTAATGTGCTTCTGATTAGGTGATCACCTGAACCAAATCTTATTTAACGAAGGAAAGTATAAAAAACACTGCTGCGGTGTTCACAATCCTCTTGCAATAGGACAAGCTGGATGGCAAAACAAGTTCAAAGGAGTTGAAAAGAAAAGTCTTGAGTGAGGAAAAGAAGGGCTCAATTCTGGCTTTACTAACTGAGGGACACGGTGAGCGTCATGTTGCCTCCATCCTTAAAATTTCTAAGATGGCAGTCCATTACAACTGTTACAACCCTGCCTGCTGTTCTGTGCCTCTTGCTCTCTGCTTGCTTCCTCGCTGTGTGCATAGGAGGGCGGCGCCAGAACTCTCTGGTTCTTATGGAATCAGGGTGCACCTGTCTAATGTGTTCCTGACCAATTACCAAGAGGCCTCTAGTATTTAGGGCAGCTCCACCCTGTGGAACTTGCCTGTGTAATGTGTTAACTCAGTGTCTTGCTACTGAGCTACCAGGTCTTGCTCTGTGTTCCTCCTTCTCTGGAGGCTCTACTCCTAGCTTTGCTTGGTTTTTCTGTCTGCCCTCCAGGAGGCTCTATATCCTGGTCTCAGTGTCTTTGTTCTAGCCTTGCTTTGTACTTGTCTGTCCGCTCTCCAGTAGGCAGAATATCCTGGTTCCTGTGTCTTTGTTCTTGTACCTTGTCTCGTTCCATTACCTTGTCTGAACTCTGTCCTACCTCTGTCTCCCTGTCTGTGGCTTCTGTCCCTGCTGTGTCTTTCCTTTTGTCCTCTCTGTTTGCATGTGCTCTGTACTCTTGCAGCTCTGCTTATGCTCCACACTCTTGTGGCTCTGCCTGCTCAGTACTCTTGTGACTTTGCCTGTGCTCCGCTATCTTGCAGCTTTGCTTATGCTCCACACTCTTGCGGTTCAGCTTGCTCTGTGCCCTGTGTCTCAGCCGTGCCCGCCTGCCCTGTGTCTCAGCCGTGCCTACCTACCCTGTGTCTCGGCCGTGCCTGCCAGCCCTGTTTCTCAGCCGTGCCTGCCTGCTTGTGTCTCTGCTGTGACCCCCTGCCAGAGTACTAGCCGTGGTCACCAGCCCCTCTGCTACTCGTACCTGTCCTAGTGTGCCGTCTCCCCAAGTGGGATCAGCAGCTACAGCCAGACACCACCCTGGAGTGGCACCTGGCAGCTGCCTGCTGCACAAGCCTGACCTCACCATCAGAGGCTCCAGTGAAAACCAAGGCAGCTGTCCTAGTCACGCCCCTTCCAGGGTAGTCTGGTTTGTGGCACAGTGGGGCCCCAACCCCCGGGCTCACGACCCACCAGTCAGGGTGTAAGCGTGACAACAACAAGGTCAAGCAGCAGACATTGGGGACACCAAAGCTACAGACCAGCAGACGGTGAAAATGACTCTCCACTGACCGGGATGACAGTCATTTTATTCGAATGTCACTCGCAACCGCAGTATGACATCAAATGACCTACAAAAGGAATGGCAAATGGCAGCTGGAGTAAAGTGCACAGCAAAAACAGTTCAGAACAGGCTCCTAGAGGCAGGACTCAAGTAATGTAAAGCTAGAAAAAAGCCTTTCATCAATGAGAAGCAAAGGAGAGCCAGGCTGAAGTTTGCCAAAGACCATAAGGATTGGACCATAGAGGACTGGAGTAAGGTAATCTTCTCTGATTAGTCTAATTTTCAGCTTTGCCCAACACTTGTCCATCTAATGGTTAGACGGAGACCTTGAGAGGTGTACAAGCCATAGTGTCTTGCACCCACTGTGAAATTTGGTGGAGGATCGGTGATGATCTTGGGATGCTTCCGCAAGGCTGGAATTGGGCAGGTTGTTCTTTGCGAAGGACATATGAATCAAGCCACATATAAGGTTATCTTGAAAAAACTGTTGATTCCTTCTGCTCAGGCAATGTTCCCCAACTCTGGGGACTGGTTTTTCCAGCAGGACAATGTGCCATGCCACACAGGTAGGTTAATCAAGGTGTGGATGAAGGACCACCACATCAAATCCCTGTCATGGCCAGCCCAATCTCCAGACCTGAACCCCATTGAAAACCTCTGTAATGTAATCAAGCCATCAAACAAAGAAGAACTGCTTACATTTTTGTACCAGGAGTGGCATAAGGTCACCCAGAAGCAGTATGAAAGACTAGTGGAAAGCATGGCAAGACACATGAAAGCTGTGATTAAAAATCATGGTTATTCCACAAAATATTGATTTCTGGACTCTGTCTGAGCTAAAAAATTAGTATTGTTGTTTCTAAATGATTCTGAACTTGATTTTTTTTGCTTTTTGCATTATTTGAGGTCTGCAAGCAATGCATTTTTTTTGTTATTTTGACCATTTCTCATTTTCAGAAAATAAATACAAAATGTATTGCTTGGAACTTCAGAGACATGTTGTCAATAGTTTATAGAATAAAAGAGCAATGTACATTTTACTCAACTATACCTATAAAGGGAAAAATCAGACAAACTGAACATTTTGCAGTGGTCTCTTAATTTTTGCCAGAGCTGTGTAACTGAATGTTTGTATATTTTATATGCTATGTCACATTCGAAGTGCCCCTGACATGCCAAAACAGCATAAACCCCCACAAGTGTCCCCATTTTGGAAACTACACCTCTTGAGGAATTTATGTAGCTGTGTACTGAGCATTTTTAACCATCAGCCGATTCACAGAATTGTGTAACTTTGGGCTGAGTCACTGGAGTTGAGGAGGTTTCATCTGGTAACTATGAAGTGTTCATTTGTCTTCTGAAGTGTTTACTTTAACCTTTTGATCATCTATGGATCCTTGGATAGCTGAGTGTCTGGATTTGCTACTGTTCGTTTAGTATAAAGGTACCTTCACACGAAACGACTTTGTAACGATATCGCTAGCGATCCGTGACGTTGCAGCGTCCTCGCTATCGATATCGTTTCGTTTGACACGCAGCAGCGATCAGGATCCTGCTGTGATGTCGCTGGTCGCTGATTAAAGTCCAGAACTTTATTTGGTCGTCCGATCGCCGTGTATCGTTGTGTTTGAAAGCAAAAGCAACGATACCAGCGATATTTTACACTGGTAACCAGGGTAAACATCGGGTTGCTAAGCGCAGGGCCGCGCTTAGTAACCCGATGTTTACCCTGGTTACCAGCGTAAAAGTAAAAAAAACAAACAGTACATACTCACCTGCGCGTCCCCCAGCGTCCGCTTCCTGACACTGACTGAGCGCCGGCCCTAAAGTGAAAGTGAAAGCACAGCGGTGACGTCACCGCTGTGCTGTTAGGCCGGCCTCACACTAGCGAGTTTTACGGACGTAAGAGCGCAGAAATTACGTCCGTAAAACTCGCAAAATAAACGGCACAATTATTCTCAATGGGGCTGCTCCTATTAGCCGTATATTACGGTTCAGTATTATACGGCGTTCTACGGCCGTACAAAATCGCAGCATGCTGCGTTTGTCAGCGTATTGCGCAAAAAAATCGCTAATGAAAGTCTATGGGGGCGAGAAAAATACGGATTCCACACGGACCTGCAGTGTGACTTGCGAGAAATACGCAGCGCTGTTAGTGAAAAGTCGGTAATTCAATTGCCGGCTTTTCATTTCTCCTGCACAAACCCGACATAATAAATAATAATAATAATTTTATTTATATAGCGCCAACATATTCCGCAGCGCTTTACAACTTATAGAGGGGACTTATACAGACAATAGACATTACAGCATAACAGAAATCACAGTTCAAAACAGATACCAGTAGGAATGAGGGCCCTGCTCGCAAGCTTACAATCTATGAGATATGAGACATGGTTTACATACAGTAAACCATCTCATATCCCCTTTTTTTTTTGCATATTCCACACTACTAATGTTAGTAGTGTGTATGTGCAAAATTTCAGCGCTGTAGCTGCTGAAATAAAGGGTTAAATGGCGGAAAAAATTGGCGTGGGCTCCAGCGCAATTTTCTCCGCCAGAGTGGTAAAGCCAGTGACTGAGGGCAGATATTAATAGCCAGGAGAGGGTGCATGGTTATTGGCCCCCCCTGGCTACAAACATCTGCCCCCAGCCACCCCAGAAAAGGCACATCTGGAAGATGCGCCTATTCTGGCACTTGGCCACTCTCTTCCCACTCCCTGTAGCGGTGGGATATGGGGTAATGAAGGGTTAATGCCACCTTGCTATTGGAAGGTGACATTAAGCCAGATTAATAATGGAGAGGCGTCAATTATGACACCTATCCATTATTAATCCAGTTGTTGGAAAGGGTTAAAAAACACACACACACGTTATTAAAAAGTATTTTAATGAAATAAACACAGCGGTTGTTGTAATAATTTATTGCTCTCTCATTCCATTTTCAGACCCTCGCTTGGCAAAACAATAAACACACAAGATACATACCCTCTCTGATGAACTGTCACGTCCCACGAAGTAATCCATCTGAAGGGGTTAACTAATATTACAGGCAGAGCTGCGATAAACCACTCGCTCGTGCCTGTAATCCCCGGGTGCTGAAAGGAAAGCAGTGATCTATACTTACATTCAGTTGCGGTGATGCGCCCCTGCTGGATGTTCTCATGAACTGCAGCCTGGGAACTTTTTCCCACACTCCAGGTCATATGAGGACATCCACCAGGGGGCGCATCACCGCGACTGAAGGAAATGTAGGTCAATGACCTACATTTCATTCATTCGCCGGGGATTACAGGCACGAGCGAGTGGTTTATCGCAGCTCTGCCTGTAATATTAGTTAACCCCTTCAGATGGATTACTTCGTGGGACGTGACAGTTCATCAGAGAGGGTATGTATCTTGTGTGTTTATTGTTTTGCCAAGCGAGGGTCTGAAAATGGAATGAGAGAGCAATAAATTATTACAACAACCGCTGTGTTTATTTCATTAAAATACTTTTAAATCATGTGTGTGTGTGTTTTTTAACCCTTTCCAACAATTGGATTAATAATGGATAGGTGTCATAATTGACGCCTCTCCATTATTAATCTGGCTTAATGTCACCTTCCAATAGCAAGGTGGCATTAACCCTTCATTACCCCATATCCCACCGCTACAGGGAGTGGGAAGAGAGTGGCCAAGTGCCAGAATAGGTGCATCTTCCAGATGTGCCTTTTCTGGGGTGGCTGGGGGCAGATGTTTTTAGCCACGGGGGGGCCAATAACCATGGACCCTCTCCTGGCTATTAATATCTGCCCTCAGTCACTGGCTTTACTACTCTAGCGGAGAAAATTGCGCGGGAGCCCACGCCAATTTTTTCCGCCATTTAACCCTTTATTTCAGCAGCTACAGCGCTGAAATTTTGCACATACACACTACTAACATTAGTAGTGTGGAATATGCAAAAAAAAGGGGATATGAGATGGTTTACTGTATGTAAACCATGTCTCATATCCTGTCGGGTTTGTGAAGGAGAAATGAGAAGCCGGCAATTGAATTACCGGCTGTTCACAGATATCGCGCTGAATGAAATCTAAATACAGAATATATATATATGTGTCTCAATGACATATATATATATATATATATATATATATATACTGTATATATGTTTTCCCGAACATTTGAGCACATAAATCCATTAGATGTCGGTTTTGCAAGCCTGCGCGAAAATCTCGCAGTAGGGATGCCATACGGATTACATACGGAGGATGCCATGCGCAAAATACGCTGAAACACCCTGACTACGGATCAATATTTTGGGAACATTTCTCTGTATTACGGCCCTAGTACGGACGTATAATACGTGGCGTATTGTCTTACGCCAAGTGTGAGGCCGGCCTTAGGGCCGGAGCTCAGTCAATGTCAGGAAGCAGACGCTGGGGGACGCGCAGGTGAGCATGTACTGTGTTTTTTTTTTACTTTTACGCTGGTAACCAGGGTAAACATCGGGTTACTAAGCGCGGCCCTGCGCTTAGCAACCCGATGTTTACCCTGGTTACCCGGGGACCTCGGCATCGTTGGTCGCTGGAGAGCTGTCTGTGTGACAGCTCTCCAGCGATCAAACAGCGACGCTGCAGCGATCGGCATAGTTGTCGCTATCGCTGCAGCGTCGCTTCGTGTGAAGGTACCTTAAGACAATCCCAAGCACAACCACTTTATTGGATTACTTTGTTTGGAGTGGGGGCACCTGGATGCCATTTCTAATTTAATTATGGTCATATATTTGTGTATCCTGTATGGTATTGGCTCATCCCATATAATCTAAACATAAATTTGTTGAAGTCGTACGTCTGAATTTGCTTTAAAACAATACCACTAGATGGAGACATGACACTGATTATGGTCCGAATCATTTATAGCTGTGAGTTTAACTAAACAATGATGTACCTTTCTCCATATCTAGCATCAAATCTTTTCTAGACTAATCTATGCATTTGAATTATTAGCTGTTTAGAGGGTTAACATTTCTTAAAAACACACACAATTAATTTATACTTACCTGTTATTATTTTAAGTAGTACAACTCCTTTTATCTGTTTTTATGTATTGATGTAATGTTTGTTGTGTAATTTGTTTAAATAAAGATTAATTGACATTTTAATTTTGCATGGGAGTATTTATAATGGCTGTATGATTTCTATAACTGCCATATACCTATAGGACCTGTAACAACCTGAATGTAAGGCACCTGATTGGAGCGATGTGGATACACCTCTGATCACGTGATGTACGGTAGTTGTTAGCTTTAGGACCCTGGCGTGTTTTCATGGGTTATGTGATTGGTTGGGGGAGGATCCATATTTGATATGCATATGTAAATACCTTTGATCGTCGGGATGTAACCAGAACAAAAACCAAACCCAAACTTTGATGTTTCTATGATTGTCTATTTAACTACATATCATGTTGATATTATCTCCATAGTGATGTATTTTGATGTATTTTATGCTTAGGGGCAGATCGATATGGTGGTTGGTGCAGTGCTTGCATGTGAGCCACACTATATAACCCCAACAGAACTCCATTGTATGTACTTGATAAACACCTGGAATAGGTCAAAAGGTTGTATTTTTATAATGGCAAAATAAACTTAATCTCTTTGATTGAAACACCCTGGACTGGATACTGTCTACTGTTTATTCTGGCTTATTACACCACATTATCATAGGCCAGGACTTTTGTTTGTTTTGAGTTTCCCTTATGTGTTCTTGGGGGGATGAGGAGGTAGCGTCCTCTGAGGCTGACATTCCTGAGTTAGGGATGACCAGTGGAAATTTTGGGACGGCCCAACATATAATAATAATAATCTTTATTTTTATATAGCGCTAACATATTACGCAGCGCTTTACAGGTTGCACACATTATCATCTCTGTCCCCAATGGGGCTCACAATCTAAATTCCCTATCAGTATGTCTTTGGAATGTGGGAGGAAACCCACGCAGAGACGGAGAGAACATACAAACTCTTCGCAGATGTTGTCCAAGGTGGGATTAGAACCCAGGACTCCAGCGCTGCAAGGCTGCTGTGCTAACCACTACGCCACCGTGCTGCCCATAACATAGGGACCTAACTCTACAGGAGGCATTCAATAATGTAACCATCATATACAGTATAGCGCAGTAGCTGTCGGCTGGCACCAGGTTACCCTATTTTATGTTGGGTGGGGACTTATTGTACCGGGTTACTAAGATGAGGGAGGAGATAGTGGAAAAGTTGTTGGTACCAGGACTCTATAGATGGAGTGTGTTGGACATGGTTCATTCTCGTGTCTTGGGTGGCCAACTGGAGGTAGACAAAACTCAAAAACGGGTCATGTAAAGGCTCTAATGGCCCAAATGTCACTGGGGAATCTAAAAGTATTGTAAGTCCTGTCCCACCCGCCAGCTAACTGCCCCAAACTCTCACTTTCAAAGTCCCCTCGTGCCATTACACATCAAAGAAGTGCCATTCGAGCAAATTGAAATGATCTTGGTTGGTTTCCCAGTTAAATATGCTTGGTGGCATCAATATGTATTGGTCATCCTTGACTATGCTATGTGGTAAACTCTTCTATGAATCATAGCCCACTAGTTGGTCCATGTTTTTTCTGGACAGGATTGCTGAGTGAGATCCTGACCGACCAAGGAATACCTTTTATGAGTAAGGCACTGAGGGAACTGTGTAAGGCCTTGCAAATTACACAATGTCAGTTTACTATCCCCAAACGGACAGCCTTGTGGGAAGGTTCAATAAGACATTAAAGAGTATGCTTAAGAAGGACATAGAAAAGGATGGTTAAGATTGGGACTGTCTCCTACCATATGTGTTGTTTTCTATATGGTAGGTTTCACAAGCCTCTATGGTTTCTCTCTGAGCTTCTGTATGGCCAACATTCGAGGGGTCTCCTTGATGTAGCAAAGGAAATCTGGGAAGCTGAAGTCATGCCCCACCGGAGCATCATCGAGCACGTCACCCAGATGCAGGAGAGGATTGCAAAGGTGATGCCCATCATAAAAGGACATCTCCTGCTGGCACAAGAGGCTCAAGCTAGGGTCTACAACCAGTTAGCCAGAGAGTTCAGCCCCAGGGACCAAGTCCTTGTACCTATATGTACTTGAGCGCCTGCGCAATACGCTTTGCCCAACTGTGGGCAAAGCCAAAAAATAGAAGTGCGCATGTGCTGGTGAAGCAATGGCCGGGGGACCACCACGGTGCAGGAAGACTACTGTACACAAGATGAGGTGCAAACAACAAAGGGTAGATTTATTGGGAGGCAAGGAATGTAGTGGGTGAGGAAGATGCAAACGGGTATGCAATGGCAAGAGACACTTTACAAGACTTATACACTTTATCTTGTCCGTAAAATAGCACAGTGCTCCAACTATTACAGACTCAGAAAATGTCTCACAAGCAACTTTAAACAATACACAAATAACGATGCTACTCTACGTATAACCTCCCTGGCCCTTACTAAGCAGGCCACACGGCTGCCGTCTACTGACTACCGAAGCCTACACTAGGCCCTAACAGGTGCATCAAACAGGAACAGACTCACGGTGATGTTGGGGACTCAGGTCCAGTCCCAGGGGGGCCCCCAGCAGTCTATACGGTGGTGCGCACGGCTTTCTGTCAGCTCTGTGAAGCGTGGTCTTCTCCTTGCTTCTGGATCCTAGGGATGCTCCCGGAAACTGTAAGTCCCTTTCTCAGTATCTTCGTGGCTTCACAAACTAGCACAGAACAGCCACCTTTGCTGTAGCCCGGAAAAGTCTTTCCAGATTTCACAAGTACACTCTGTCCCAGCCTGGGACCTTTCTTGTAGCAAACAGCACACAGTTCTCTCTAGCAGCTTTATCAGCACGAAAAATCCTCTCTGCAGCAGCCTCAGGTCACACACGCTGCTACAGCTCCACACCTGCACTCTGCCAGACTAGTCCATCATGCCGACTAATGCAGGGGGAAGCAGAACATTCCATCATGCCAGACAAGGGGGTGCAGCCTCTTAAAGTGACAGCGTGTTCCTTACTGTCCATAACAGCACCACCCTCTTACACTGGCAAACATAGTTCCGGTACATGAGCTCATGTAACTTAATAAGGAGATATTTGTAGCAGCTATGCCATAAAAGTGGTGACAGATTCCCTTTAACAAGCCGTTGCAAGACAGGGAGCCCATTGAAATTCCGTGTTTGCTGATGATCATATCAGAAGCAAATGTTGAAAGAGTCACAATAGCAGAGATGCTGTCGAAGGCCCAAAAACAGCAGTGGCGGGAATTGCTGCAGCAGACCAGATACCTATTCTCAAATGTGCCGGGGTGTATAAAGGACATAGAACACAAGGTTCTGACGGAATCCTAGGTGCGGGTGAACTTGAAGTCCTATCAAATACCCGAGGCCCGGCGAGAGCTGATCTCCAAGGAAGTATAGCGGATGATGAATTTAGGTAATTAAGGAATCCTAGATCAGATTGTCTAGCCTGATTGTCCTGGTTCCAAAACCTGACGGTGAATGGAGGTTCAGTAATAATTATAGGAAGCAGAATGAAGTCTCCAAGTTCTGGTGCTGCGTGCTGCGTGCTGATGAGCTGATAGAGAGACTCGGGTCAACATGGTACATAACTACCTTGGATTTTAAAAAGGGATATTGCAAAATCCCTATGTCACAAGAAACCGAGGAGAAGACGGTTTTCCCTATGCCCAACGGGTGCTTCCAATAAGTCCGGATGACGTTTGGACTGCAGGGAGCTCTGGACTCCTTCCAGAGGGCCATGGACCAGATCCTCACATCCCATAAGAATTATGCATTGGCATTTCTATTGTAATCTTCTGACCAAATTGGGGAAGTCATCTGGGAAAGGTCGAGGCAGTGTCTGATGCTCTCAGGAAGTTGGGGTTTTCTATAAATCCCAAAAATGTGCCATGGGGAAAGGAGAGAACAAATATCTAGGATATGTAGTAGGTAGAGGTGAGATCAAACTCCATATGTGTAAAGTGGACGCAATCAAAAACTGTCTGAGACCACTCTCAAATGAGCAAGTTACAGCCTTCCTGGGAATCGTGGGGTTTTACAGGAGGTTCATCCCAAACTTTGCCATGATGGCTGCACCCCTGACTGACCTCCTTAAGGGGAGAAAATTACCTTTGGCCAAATGGACTGCAGAGGTGGGGACGGCCTTTCAAGAACTGAATGTAGCTCTGTACAAGCAGCCGGTTCTTTTTCCACCCAACTTTAAGAAGAGATTTGTACTCCAGAGAGATGCCTCAGAAATTGGATTAGGAGCGGTGCTTTCTCAGAAGATACACGGGGAGGAGCACCCCATTCTTAACCTGAGTAGTAAGCTGTCGGCATATGAGAAGAATTATTCCATCATAGAAAATCAATGCTTGGCCATAAAGTGGGTGGTAGACACATTACATTACTATCTGTTAGGTTGACAATTTAAGTTAGTATCAGACCATGCCCCACTTAGTTGGATGAGGGAGAAAAATATGAAAAATGTTCAAGTTACCCGCTGGTTTCTAGCCCTGCAAGATTTCAGCATCCGTGTGGAACATAGACCCAGGAAGCTACATAGTACTGCCTATGTCCTCTCGAGAATCCTGTGTCTAGTGGTAGAAGGTGCCAAGTCCCACAGCTTTAGGCAGAGGGGAGATGACTGTAAGGTGGCTACTGCACACATAGTTGATGGGAGGTATGCATTACAGAGGATGTTTTCCTCTGTGATGTTAACCTGGAGTAATGCTCTAGTACACATAATACTAAGAGGCATGTTTTGTGCATCTGGGACTGGTTCACGGGCAGCCTGAGAGATGGGTGGGTCTGATTGACCACATACCCCACTTCTGGGTGTGGTTCACATGAAAAAAGTCTGTTTATTTGACACATGATATGTGTGTGGCGGTAAGAAGACCTCCTGTGTAAAATCTCTAGACTGAGCTGCTATGCTGCATGCTATCCAGCATGTGTGTCCTGGACTGTCACTAAAATGACTTTGCTGGTACTGTTTACTTTGTTTTGCCAGCACTGAAAGGCAGTTTATTTTCCTTTGCTCATGGCATGGTTTATGAAGCATCAATACACCAACCAGGACATTTAAATGGAAATGGTTCCTGTGTTACCTCACCCAAGTGAGTAGCATTCCCCCATATAATCAGCAGGGGTGAGCTGGGCCGGGTGGCAGAGAGGCAAATGCCACTTGGGCCGCTCCCCCAGCAGCTGTACAGGGCCGGCCGCCTGACGGCTACACACAGCAAATTGTGCATGGTTGTGTCCGCTGTACTGAGATGTGCCGGCAGCAGACACAGCCGCATCACAGTCTGTCAGCGCACATGTCTTCACCGGGGCCAGGAGCTGTGCACAGCCATCACCTTGACGGCTGCGCAGCTCCCGCTCTCTCTATGTCTCTGTACTTCTGGGTGAGGTGTCAGGCATGCGTGATGATGTCATCGCTCATGCGCCAACATGTCCCAGATGCTGGAAGCAGAGAGGCGCTGCAGGGGAGGGTCTGTGAGGTAAGTATGAAAACCTTTTTTTTTCTTTATAAAATGAATTTAATGGGTGAGGGTAGCTGCAGGTGATGAAGTGGGGGGGTGTAAGGAGGACTGCACATGATGACGTTTGGGGGGTTAAAAGAGACTGCACATGATGGAGTGGGGGGGGTAAGTGGGGCTGCACAGGATGGAATTTGGGGATTAAAAGAGACTGCACATGATGGAGTGGGGGGTAAGTGGGGCTGCACATGATGAAGGGGGAGTGGGGCTGCACATGATGGAGTTTGGGGGTTAAAGGAGACTGCACAGGATGGAGTGGGGGTAAGTGTGGCTGCACATGATGAAGGTGGAGTGGGGCTGCACATGATGGAGTGGGGTGGTAAGTGGGGCTGCACATGATGAAGGGGGAGTGGGGCTGCACATCATGGAGTTTGGGGGTTAAAGGAGACTGCACATGATGGAGTGGGGTAAGGGGAACTGCACATGATGAATTTGGGGTAATGGGGACTGCACATGATGAATTGGGGGTAAATCGGACTGCAAATGATGAATTGGGGTTAAGGGGGACTGTACATGATGAAGTGGGGGGTAAGGGGGACTGCACATGATGAAGTGGGGGAAGGGGACTGCACATGATGAAGTGGGGGAAGGGGACTGCACATGATGAAGTGGAATGGGGACAGAAGGCAGCAAATGATGAAGGGGCACTGCAGATGAAGTGAGGGGGTGATAGGGGACTGCAATGGATGAAGTAAGGGGACTTCAAATTAAAGGACGGGGACTGCAAATGATGAAGTGGGGAGAGAGCAGGGAACTGCAAATGATGAATTCAGTGTGGGGGACAGCAATTTAATTGAAGGTGGGGGGTGGGGTGAGCAAATGATGATTTGAAGGGGGGTGGGGAGAGCAAATGATGATCTAGGGGGAGAGCAAATAATGAATTTTGAGGTTGGGGGAGTAAATGATGTATTGAATGTGGGGTAGAGCAGTTGATAATGAATAGAGGGTGGGAGAGAAAGACATGATAATGAATTGGGGCGGGAGGGGCATGTAAATATAATGAATCGGGGTTAGGGTTAGAACGGAAGGTACATAGTGGGGGCGTTGAGAATGAAGTGACTGGTAATGCCTTGAGGGAAAGAGTATAGTTGCTAATTAATTTATATATTAAATGGGGAAAGTGGCTATGTATAGATAGTGGGGGCACAGTACTGGATTATAATTTATATTTGGAACGGTGGGTTAATAATAATATTAATAATAATAATTTTTATTTCTATAGCGCCAACATATTCTGCAGCACTTTACATTTTAGAGGGGACTTGTACGGACAATGGATATTAAGCATAACAATACACAAATAGATCAACAGATACCAAAAGGAATGGAGGTCATGCTCTCAAGCTTACAATCTATGAGGTTGCATAATAACCAATTATATATTGATTGTGGGTGTACCCCAGTATTCAGATGTGTAGTGTAGAAGAAAGGGAAAAAGTGGGGAATGTGCTCTGGAAGCCATGTTCTAGGTAACTGTGTTATTTTATGTAGAGACGAGTCCTGTTTGGAAGAAGTGATGGCGGTCTGTGCTGGATGAAAAAGAAAAGCAGAGATGAAGGACTTCAGCTAGAGATGTCACTGGTGAGTCATTGTGTTACCTGTACACTGACACTATACACTGTATACTATATACCGAGCTCCTGTGTATAATGTTACTGGCAGTGGTGATCACTGTATTACCTGTACACTGACACTATATATAGAGCTCCTGTATACAGTGTCACCAGTGATCCCTGTATTACCTGTACACTGACATTATACACTGTATACTATATACAAAGCTCCTGTGTATAATGTCACTGGCAGTGGTAATCACTGTATTACCTGTACACTGACACTATATACAGAGCTCCTGTGTGTAATGTCACCGGTGATCCTTGTATTACCTGTACACTGACACTATACACTGTATGCTATATACAGAGCTCCTGTGTTTAATGTCACCAGTGATCCCTGTATTACCTGTACACTGGCCATGATGTGGAGGTATTTGTTTCTTATGCGTGGGATTACTCAATCGCTATGTGGTAATATGTGGTCTGGCCATGGTTTGACAATATTTGTCACTTGTATGTGGTATTAATGGTTGCTTATAAAAATGTAAATGTGTGTGACTCATTCCCTTATAGAAAAATACATAAAAATATATTTATTTTTAATAGTTTAGAGTAGAGCAGGGCCCGGCCGCAAGAATCTACCGTGTCGTAGTGTCAGCTTAAAAATTCTTTTGGCCAGAACAAAAGCTGCTGGTTATGAATGTGATCTGGTGTTTGATGGGAACTGTTAATATCTGATCGGTGAGGATGTGGTGGAGAAGTTAAGTTTTTCCAAGAGTGGGTGGTGGGATGGTGGAGGCGGAGCTGGTGTGGAGTGTGGGCTGAGTCTCAAGGGAACCTGAAAATTTTGCCAGTATGAAGCTCCGATATTCCTAGTAGAAGCCCTAGTCTGTCTCATAAGCCCCAGACCGCAGCTTCCTGAGACTTCAGTGTGGTCACGCAGGCAGCATTGCCTCATGCTGCTCTGGGGACCGGAAGAGAAAATGGAGGCTTCAGTGCCGGGAATCAGGATGAGGTGAGTATAAACTTCATTATTTTTAATATGGAGAACTGGGGCCATCATAATAAATAAATAAATATAAATATATATATATATATATATATATATATATATATATATATACTAGATGGTGGCCCGATTCTAACGCATCGTGTATTCTAGAATATGTATGTATGCATGTACGTCGCGCTGTGAGAGGGAGTTAAATTCCGCGCCAATATCGCTGATTGGTCGCGCCCGGCTGGCCGATCAGGGAAGCGTGGTTCAAATCTGGCGCCAATTCGTGGACGGACTGCGCCTGTCTCTGATTGGTCGCAGGCGGCCGGGCACGACCAATGACCGAAGCAGTGTTTAAATACCGCTCCACTATCGCTGATTGGTCGCGGCCGGCCGGGCACGACCAATGACCGAAGTGGTGTTTAAATACCGCGCCAATATCGCTGATTGGTTGCGCACGGCCGTCCGCGACCAATCACTGAAGCGGTGTTTAAATCCCGTGCCAATATCGCTGATTGGTCGCGGCCAGCCAGGCGCGACCAATCAGCGAAGCGTGGTTTTAATCCAATGTCAGGGGGTTCGGGGCGCTGGATGTCGGGGGTTCGGGGTGCAGGATTTAGTACAGCCATGTAGTATATAGCACAGCCACGTAGTATGTAGTATATAGCACCGCCACGTAGTATGTAGTATATAGCACAGCTACGTAGTATATAGCACAGCCACATAGTATATATAGCACAGCCACGTAGTATATAGCGGCCACGTAGTATATAGCACAGCCACGTAGTATATAACACAGCCCACGTACTATATAACACAGACAGCCACGTAGTATATAGCAGAGCCACGTAGTATATAGCACAGGCACGTAGTATATAGCAGCCACATAGTATGTAGCAGCCACATAGTATATAGCACAGCCACGTGGTATATAGGAGCCACGTAGTATATAGCAGCCACAGACCACGCAGTAAATAACACTGCCCATGCAGTATATAACACTGCCCACGTAGTATATATCAGTCACGCAGTATACAGTATTACATAGCCCACATAGTATACAGCAGTGTGGGCACCATATCTCTGTTAAAAATAGAATTAAAATAAAAAATAGTTATATACTCACCCTCCGGTGTCCACCGAAGTTGTCCCGATGCGTGGGAGGCTGCCGCCAGCTTCCGTTCCCAGTGATGCATTGCGAAATTACCCAGATGACTTAGTCGTCTCGCGAGAACCGGAATTTTTAACATTATATCTTTTTACTATTGATGCTGCATAGGCAGCATCAATAGTAAAAAGTTCGTCACACAGTGTTAATAGCAGCGTTAACAGACTGCGTTACACCGCATTATGCCGCGGTGTAACACAGTCGGTTTAACGGACTGCTAAAATGCTATGTGGGCGGTGGGCGCTGACTGGGGGGGGGGGAGTATGGAGGGGGCACTGACTGCAGGGGAGTAGTGAGCGGCCATTTCGCTGCTGGACTGTGCCCGTCGCTGATTCAGTCAGCGACTTGGGATTTCCGTGACAGACAAACAGCCAGACAGACAGACAAAGAGACGGAAGTGCCCCTTAGATGATTATATATATAGATAGGGGAACTGGCGCCATCTTACTACATTGATGGGGAGAACTGGGGCCATCCTACTATATATATGGGAGAATTGGGGCTATTATACTATATATATATATATATATAGGGAGAACTGGGGCCATCATACTATATATGGGGGTAACTGATGACATCGTACTATATTTATGGTGGCAACTGGGGCCATCGCACTACAGTATATACTGTATGTGGGACTGTGGGGACCATCATACTATATATGTGGGGCAGTGGGATACCTTCATACTATATATAATATACATTTAAATAAAAAACTGTGGGGACCATCAAATGGGGGCTGTGGGGCCACCATATTCCATATAGGGGGCTGTAGGGACATGATACAATATATAGAGGGGATGAGGGATCATCATACTATATATATAGGAAGTTGTGAGGTACATAATATCGCAATTAGAGAGCTGTAGGGGACTATCATACTATACTGTAAATAGGGTTTTTTGGAGACATACTATTTGTGGGGAGCTGTAGTATACGGTATATAGAAAACTGTAAAGCCTCATACTATATATAGGAGGCAGTGGGGACATAATATTGTGTATCCCATATCTATGTACCAGCCTGTTTTTAAAGCCTGTTATCTCTGCTGCTTTAATGCAATGGCCAGAAATAATCAGGGGAAAGGAGCGCCACCGCAACTGGAGGGCCACTGCCTTGTGATTGCCCCCCAGGCTGAAATGTGTCAGCCAGCCCCTGGTAATCAGGAACTACTTTTCAGGCACAGTGGAAAGCTCATAAGGGAAGGAGCGCCATATTATAGTGCAGATTTTGCTGCTATGGTTTGCGGATGCCAAGACGCACTGGGAGAGTGGAACGCCTGCCAGGGCCATGGTAGGATGTGTCACGGTGGCGGTGACCCAGTCCGTGGCCCTGGCCGCCCAAGTAAAAGGGACGGTCTTTAAAGGGGTTTGTGAAATAATAAAAGTTTGTGACGCCACCTGTGGGACTCGGTCAAGGGTGACCGACGCTGCTTAAAGGGGTCCTCTGCGGTGATGTTGTGGCAGCAGGGATGGTATGGCTTCCCACAGGTGAAGCTGGATCCCCGGGGCTCCCGGTGTAGTAGGGACAGGTGGTAGGTGGTGTAGAAAGACACAGAGGACACAGGGTTGCAGTCTCTTTACCTTTTTACTGATGGATTCAGGCAGCCACAGTCCAGGGTACTGGATCACAGGTGCAGGAATGGCCCGGCCGGCTTGGAAGCGAGTGCCAGAAGAGCAGAAAATCCCCTCAAGTGAGCCCATATTGGAAGGTAGACTCCTCTGGGAATTTATCTACCGATGCAGTGACGATTTTAACTCCAAGGGCGTTTTCCAGAAACAAGCAGCAATGGATGTTGCTGAGTGAAAATCTGCTATTGTAGTGCAGCGCCCCAGAGTCCTGGTCGTTGCAGTAGTGTCTCTCTGCCACTAAGGGGAGTGATGGTACGTCTGATGGCACTAAAGGAGTTCACCTGACCAGGTATCACAGTCACACACTACACTTCACATTTCGGCCACCAGGGGGAGCAAAAGGTTCTATGTATTAGGCCACTCCTCACACTCTGGTAAAACTGGGGGTTGGATAGGAAGTTAGAGAGAAGCTGACTGGGTTTTGCCCAGGTAACATCTAGTGAGAGAAGAGGTTGCTTGGGAAGATTCAGGGGGGTCCCTGTCAGGGGTGGGATCCTGACAGAGGCCTAGCGAAAGGACAGATCGTTACGGAGCCGTACCTGCACCTCATTGCGGCGGCATCTTAAGAAAGGACATGAAGCAAAGTATATTGTGGAGAAGTGAGAAACGAGATCACAGCACAAAGGCGATAGAACCAGAAGGAGTCGTGCCCCGAGATCAGCAACATCCTTCTGAGGCGCGTAGCCGGTGGCTGGAACGCCGAGGAAGTAATAGGCTCTACGCATTACTTTGAACTACGGCAGGGCAGTTGTGAGGACTATCCCGTGGTGCTCAGCAGGGAGGTACTACAACACCCACCTGCAATGGGAACTCTGGATGTGCCTTCGGACCGGCCGGTCTCAGCCAGCCCTGTTAGCAGTGCTCTGGATTGCGGATGCCGAAGCCTTCAGTAAAAAGGTAAAGAGACTGCAATCCTGTGTCCTCGTCATTTACTGCGACCTACACCGTCACCTACATCTTTAGTTGGGCACCCCCTAGCAGGGCCACGGACCGGGTCAGGCCACCGTGACATCCCCAGAACTGAGGGACCCGGTACCGAGTACCCCGCTGCCCTGCGTTTGGGGGCCGCTCCAAACTTGGCATCACAAACAGGATTTACTTAAGCCTGAGGAATCAGGTCATGTGTGCCTTGGAACTGTGACTGAATTGTACTTGAATCGTGATTTATTGCAAAGACTGTGTATTGCTATTTGCCGCTAAAAATTCCCGCCAAAATCGCCGCCATTACAGCGCAACAAGGAGCGCAGGAGAAGAAGAAGGGCGTGGATTTGTGGGCGTGGACAAACTGAAGAGCGCGAAGAACAATGGCCGCCCAGTCTAAGTATTTCTGTACCTTGAGGACGTGTCCATCAGCAGCCGAGATCCGCCTCCTGATTCTCAATGGAGCGCGGAGACAAAGAAAGCGAAACCGCCCACGAAGGAGAGAGCGGGAAAAGGACAAAGAAGAAGTCAGCCATGTGGAGGACGCCATGGCCAGCCACCCGGAGCCGGAGCGTGGGGTCGGAGCAGAGGACTCCCCAAGCTACTCGGAGGGGCACCGTAACCAGGCCTCCACCGCTGATGCTGATTTCCTGCAGGCCGGCGTGGAAGAGCTCAGCGACCAACTCCTGCGGACACAGCTGAGCACTGAGGCCGGGTGGAAGAAGACCTTCATCGGGAGCCTCACCAGACGCCTGTCGGCAGCCTCGTCTGGTCCGGAGCAGGAAAGAAGTTCCAGCGCTCCGAAGCCAGAAAGCGAGGCCCTGCCAGAAAGTGAGATGCTGCAAACAGAGATGACAACGTCGCAGCACAAGGCCCCGAAACCAGCGTTCCAGACCCCAGCGGAGACAGAGCAGACTGGCACCAGAGGGACCGCATCTGAAGCAGGTGTGAAGAACGCCCCTGCCCTGATGACCGACACCACTCCAGCGACTGCTCGTGCCACCGCTACTGCCTCCATTCCAGTGACAGATCTTGCAGCAGCCGCTACCTCTGCTGCAGCAAATGCCCATACTCAAGCTACGCAGACCTCCATCGCTGCGCATGACTTAACCGTACATGAAAGACGGATTAACGGCGTTTATCCAGCACTGGGTGTAACCCTGGACCTCACCCTTCCCAGGCCAAGCAGGGCCGCGCTTAGTAACCCGATATTTACCCTGGTTACCATTGTAAAAGTAAAAAAAAAAACAGTACATACTCACATTCTGATGTCTGTCACGTCCCCCGGCGTCCACAGGGTTAAAACTGCTTTCGGCAGGAGCGCTACTAATGCACGCGCTGCTGCCGAGAGCTTCCCTGCACTGACTGTGTCAGCGCTTACCATTGGTAAGTCATTTAGTGTGACTCCAGCTTTAAAGGGATCCCATCATACCCCTGCTGCCGCCTCCCCAGTCAGCGTCTCTCCCTCCACGCTCGCTCCTGGCCTCTGCTTCTCGTGCACGCGCGCATACCAGGTTCAGTGCTGCGCGTGTGCACTTCTGATCTTCTGTCGGTCCTCCTCTTCGTCTCCTCTATCGTCCTGGAGGACTAGTACACAGAAGTCGGTCCTCCTTATTGTCCTCTCTATGGTTCTGGAGGTCTGTTACCTGGAAGTGCTACCCTGCCTTTAGGTATTTAAACTGCTTCCTTCCATCCCTCTGTGCCTGGTTATCATTTGTTCCTTCAGGTGTTCCTGGCCGCTCTTAGGCCGGCGTCACACATGCGAGTTTTACGGACGTAAGAGCGCAGAAACTACGTCCGTAAAACTCGCATAACATACGGCACAATTATTCTCAATGGGGCCGCTCCTATCAGCCGTATATTACGGATCCGTAATATACGTCTTTCTACGGCCGTACAAAATCGCAGCATGCTGCGTTTGTCAGCGTATTGCGCAAAAAAATCGCCAATGAAAGTCTATGGGGGCGAGAAAAATACGGATTCCACACGGACCAGCAGTGTGACTTGCGAGAAATACGCAGCGGTGTTAGTGAAAAGTCGGTAATTTAATTGCCGGCTTTTCATTTCTCCTGCACAAACCCGACAGGATATGAGACATGGTTTACATACAGTAAACCATCTCATATCCCCTTTTTTTTTGCATATTCCACACTACTAATGTTAGTAGTGTGTATGTGCAAAATTTCAGCGCTGTAGCTGCTAAAATAAAGGGTTAAATGGCGGAAAAAATTGGCGTGGGCTCCCGCGCAATTTTCTCCGCCAGAGTGGTAAAGCCAGTGACTGAGGGCAGATATTAATAGCCAGGAGAGGGTCCATGGTTATTGGCCCCCCCGTGGCTAAAAACATCTGCCCCCAGCCACCCCAGAAAAGGCACATCTGGAAGATGCGCCTATTCTGGCACTTGGCCACTCTCTTCCCACTCCCTGTAGAGGTGGGATATGGGGTAATGAAGGGTTAATGCCACCTTGCTATTGTAAGGTGACATTAAGCCAGATTAATAATGGAGAGGCGTCAATTATGTCACCTATCCATTATTAATCCAATTGTAAGAAAGGGTTAAAAAACACACACATATGATTAAAAAGTATTTTAATGAAATAAACACAGCGGTTGTTTTAATAATTTATTGCTCTCTCAATCCATTTGCAGGCCCTCACTTGGCAAAATAATAAACGCACAAGATATCCTGTCGGGTTTGTGCAGGAGAAATGAAAAGCCGGCAATTGAATTACCGGCTGTTCACAGATATCGCGCTGAATGAAATCTAAATACAGAATATATATATGTGTCTCAATGACATATACACTCACCGGCCACTTTATTAGGTACACCTGTCCAACTTCTTGTTAACACTTAATTTCTAATCAGCCAATCACATGGCGGCAACTCAGTGCATTTAGGCATGTAGACATGGTCAAGACAATCTCCTGCAGTTCAAACCGAGCATCAGTATGGGGAAGAAAGGTGATTTGAGTGCCTTTGAACGTGGCATGGTTGTTGGTGCCAGAAGGGCTGGTCTGAGTATTTCAGAAACTGCTGATCTACTGGGATTTTCACGCACAACCATCTCTAGGGTTTACAGAGAATGGTCCGAAAAAGAAAAAAAATCCAGTGAGCGGCAGTTCTGTGCGCGGAAATGCCTTGTTGATGCCAGAGGTCAGAGGAGAATGGGCAGACTGGTTCGAGCTGATAGAAAGGCAACAGTGACTCAAATCGCCACCCGTTACAACCAAGGTAGGCCTAAGAGCATCTCTGAACGCACAGTGCGTCGAACTTTGAGGCAGATGGGCTACAGCAGCAGAAGACCACACCGGGTACCACTCCTTTCAGCTAAGAACAGGAAACTGAGGCTACAATTTGTACAAGCTCATCGAAATTGGACAGTAGAAGATTGGAAAAACGTTGCTTGGTCTGATGAGTCTCGATTTCTGCTGCGATATTCGGATGGTAGGGTCAGAATTTGGCGTAAACAACATGAAAGCATGGATCCATCCTGCCTTGTATGGAGCATCTTTGGGATGTGCAGCCGACAAATCTGCGGCAACTGTGTGATGCCATCATGTCAATATGGACCAAAATCTCTGAGGAATGCTTCCAGCACCTTGTTGAATCTATGCCACGAAGAACTGAGGCAGTTCTGAAGGCAAAAGGGGGTCCAACCCGTTACTAGCATGGTGTACCTAATAAAGTGGCCGGTGAGTGTATATATATATACTGTATATATGTTTTCCCGAACATTTGAGCACATAAATCCATTAGATGTCGGTTTTGCAAGCCTGCCCGATAATCTCGCAGTACGGATGCCATACGGATTACATACGGAGGATGCCATGCGCAAACTACGCTGACAAACCCTGACTACGGATCAATATTTTGGGAACATTTCTCCGTATTACGGCCGTAGTTCGGACGTATAATACGTGGCGTATTGTCTTACGCCAAGTGTGACGCCGGCCTTAGTCTCTGTGAAGTTCATTTTTCCCTCTGACTTTGGGTTTATCCTGTCTTTCCTGTATCCTGCTAGCCTCTGCGTTTCCTCAGTTCCTCCGCCAGACCCTGCACTGCTGCAGTTTACCCACCAGTCCTGTGTCTCTGCAGTACTCACCTATCCTGTGGTCCTACTATCTCCGCCTCTTCTTGGTCTTCTCCCGTCCTGGTCCTCCAGCTTCCGTGGTGATAGTACCTCACGGGCCTGCCCCTAACTCTCCCTGTATAGGGGGCGGTCTATCTGGTCAGCTCGTCCGTGAGGGGTTCGTCGTCGCGGTCTAGAGGGTCCACTCTCCGTTTTCCCTCTTTGAATTGTCACACTGAAATAGGACTGCACTCGGGTGACATCTGAGTGCAGCCTGATTTTTACAGAATAACAGTATAACCAGGCCATAGACCCCGCTGGTGTCGCTGCCACTCAAAAGGAGTTACTTTTTTTGCGGGATAACCAGACTAGAATCATGTCCTTTCTCAAGAACATGGAGTCTCATCTCGCGACGTTACAGTCTACTGACCCTGGTAACGCTACTCAGTTGGCATCTCTTCAGCAAGAGTTAAGTCAACAACAGGACACTCAGTCCCATATTTTGAATTTTATGGCCTCTGTCGATAATCGACTTCTCTCTCCTCAGACTGCCGCTTCTGCTCCTGTACAGGCGTCTGCTCCACAGCCCTCGCCCCGTCTTGCCAGGCCACCTCGGTATAATGGGGATCCTAAATTATGTCGCGGGTTTCTCAACCAGTGTCAACTACACTTTGAATTATCCCCGCTACTGTACCCAACTGACCAAGCTAAGATGGCTTTTGTGGTGTCCCATTTGGAAGGCGAGGCTTTGGCTTGGGTGAACCCTCTTTGGGAGCGAGATGATCCTGTGGTTTCTCAACTTGCTCTCTTTTTAGACACCTTCCGCAAGGTGTTTGATGAACCTAGTCGTCTGGTTTCGACTACTGAGTCTCTTTTCAAGCTTAGTCAGGGGACCCTTTCTGTAGCTCAATATGCCATCCGTTTCCGGACGCTGTCCTCTGATTTAGGTTGGAATAATGAGGCTTTGGTGGGAGCATTTTGGCGAGGTTTGTCTTCCCGTATTAAGGATGAGCTGGCAGGGCGGGATACTCCTTCTGCTTTAGATGACCTTATCTCATTTGCGACTCGCATTGATTTGCGGTTCCAGGAGCGTTCTCGTAAGGTTGTCAGAGAGAGGAGACCTCCTCGTTTATCCTCCGTTACACATTGTACTTCTCTTTCCCAAACCACTGCAGCTTCTTCCTCTTCTTCCTCTGAGCCTATGCAGGTTGATCGCCTCAAGCCTGCCGAACAACGTCTAAAGGAGAGACTTGCACAGGGCTTATGCTTTTATTGTGGCAGCGCTTCCCATCTTCTGCGTTCTTGTCCCCAGAAGCCGGGAAACGCCTCCGCCTAGGTCAGGTAAGAGAGGCCTCCCTAGGTAGCCATGATTCCTCTCCACCTTTGATTTTGCCTGTCATTTTACACATGGGTTCCAGTCGCTTCTCTCTTGAGGCTTATGTAGATTCTGGTGCGGCTGGGAATTTTGTTCAACTTGAGCTGGTCGAAAAGGCTTGGGATTCCTGTCAGATCCTTGGAGGTTCCTAGGCAAATAGCTTCTGTCGACGGTCAGCCTTTGCGGGAGGTCGTTTCTTCTGTCACAGAGGAGATTGAGATTCAAATTGGAGCTTTACATCGAGAAAAGTTGGCATTTTATGTTTTACCGTCTTTATCCCATGCATTTCTTTTAGGAATCCCCTGGCTAAGAAACCATGAACCTACTCTGAATTGGCGTAGTGGGGACGTCCTATCCTGGGGACAGTTTTGTCAAAACAGATGCCTGCTTCCCGTCAAGCCTGCTAGTCTCTCTCCCTCGGCTCCGGAACTAGCGAATCTACCCGCAGCTTATCACTCTTTTTCGGACATTTTCAACAAAAAGGAAGCAGAGGTCTTACCTCCGCATCGCCCATATGACTGTCCGATAGATCTTGTATCCGGCTCTACTCCTCTTAGAGGTCGTATATATCCTCTGTCACCCTCCGAGACTCTAGCCATGTCTGAATACGTTCAAGAGAATCTGGCCAGAGGCTTTATACGGAAATCCTCCTCACCTGCAGGCGCTGGTTTTTTCTTCGTCAAGAAGAAGGACGGTTCCCTTCGTCCCTGCATTGATTACCGTGGCCTCAATAACATCACCATTAAAAACAAGTGTTCTGTTTGATGAATTCTGCCATGAATCACACTCTTTGAGTATCTCCAGGCTCTTTATTCACATCATGCCTCAACCTCCATTACATGAATCAAGTGAACAACAACATCCAACAAGTTGCAAAACAAAGAATATAGAACACACATAAAAGTAGTGAGACCCCTAGAGGCCACATGAACATATAACATATTGCTACATCCTTTCTCTTTTAACTGGAGGAACAATAAAAGATAATAAACTAAAGTATACTATGACAAAGTTAGAAATTAACCTAGTACGTCCAGTTAGATATAATCTTTGAGGTGCGCCGGCTTTTTGCTAATTCTGCCAGCTCTTTCTACATCTGGTACATCTGGTAGTTCTTCTGATATTGTCTGTCTCTGGCCAGAGTCCTCACACTGATGGTCAGCTGTCACTGTTGGTGCCTGACTTGTACTTTCTGCCTCGTTGTCTTGGGTGTCTGGATACTGTTCAAAAGGCCATGAATCATCTCTTTCTCGCGTTTTCCTCAAATGTCTCCGATTCCTCCTTAGTCTTCTTCCGTCGTCTGTTAGAATTTCGTAGGACCGAGGTCCCAGTTTCTGGACAACCTTTGCCTTTTGCCAGTGTTTGTCAAATGTGCTGCTTGGCTGCAGCCGAATGTTGTCATTTCTCTGGAGCTCAGGCAGATCCTTTGCAGATTTATTGTAATAGAAAGCTTGCCTCGCTTGATTCTTCTGTAATTTAGCTTCGATGTTTCCCATCAGCTTTGGCTCTAACAGATGACACGCAGTTGGTACAAGTGTCTTTGTACGCCTACTCATGAGCCTCTGTGCCGGACTGCTGTCTAGGCCTTGGGTGGGTGTGTTTCTATGATCCAGTATAGACAGATATACATCAGCACCCGCCTGGTTAGCTTTCTGCATGAGTCTTTTGGCCGTTTTTACTGCTGACTCTGCTTTCCCATTACTCTGAGGATATCTCGGAGAAGACGTCTGGTGTTCAAATTCCCACTTCTTACTGAAAGTTTTGAATTCTTCCGACGTAAACTGTGCCGCATTGTCAGAGAAAACGATATCTGGAATGCCATACCTGGCAAAATGGGCCTTGAGTTTTTTAATCACTGTTCTCGCCCTTGTGTCCTGCACCAAATCAACCTCCCAGAAGTTAGAGAAATAGTCCACTGTAATCAGGTATTCTTTGTCATTCCATGTGAACAAGTCTGTTCCTATTTTTGACCAAGGCCTATGTGGAATTTCATGAGGTTGCAATGTCTCCTTTGGTTGCTTATCATTGCAGGATGCACATATTTCACATTGTGCTATGTAATTTTTTATGTGGTCATTCATTCCTGGCCAATAAACTGATTCTCGTGCACGACGTAGGCATCCTTCCATGCCTAAGTGAGAAGAGTGCAATGTTTTCAATATGTCTCTTCTGAGAACTCCAGGTATAACAGCCCTGTCTCCTTTAAAGATGATTCCTTGCTGCACTGACAATTCATCTCTTATGTGGAAGAATGGTGAGACTTCCCTCGGAGCATGCTGCTTGTATTTTGGCCAGCCCTGCAAGATGACAGTTTTTAAACTCTGGAGACTTTTATCCTTCTCTGTAAAAATCTGGATTTGCTTGACCTTTTCTTTTGACACTGCAAGGTAGTTACACATGTTGATGGTTTCAATGTCTTCCTCCTCATCCTTTGTGCTAGGAAGGTAAGCTCTGCTTAGCGTATCTGCAATCAGTAAGTCTCTTCCTGGACAGTACCCGATGTCAACATCATATTTCTGAAGTCGCAACAGCATGCGCTGTAGTCTCTTTGGGGCATTTAGTAATGGTTTCTTTGTAATGCTCTCCAATGGTTTGTGATCCGACTGCACTGTTACCCGTCGACCATAGGTGTACTGGTGAAACTTCTCCATCCCAAATACCACAGCCAGTAGTTCCTTCTCAATCTGCGCATATCCCTGCTCTGTTGTTGTAAGGGCTCTGCTTGCAAATGTAATTGGCTGTTTGTTCTGCATTAATGTGGCTCCAAGGCCTTTTTCCGACGCATCACATTGTACCACCACTTCTCGATCTGGATCGAAATACTTTAGGGTTGCTGTATCTGCAATGGCATTCTTTACTGCTTGAAAAGCAGTCTCCTGGCTTTCTGTCCATTCCCAGCGCACATCTTTGTGGGTTAGCTGTCTCAGTGGCTCACACATGTCTGACAGATGTCTGCAAAATTTTGAGAGATAATTCACCATGCCCAAAAATCGTTGTACTCCAGAAACATCAGTAGGGGTAGGCAAATCCTGTATTGCTCTCACCTTTTCAGGATCCACTCTGACCCCAGTTGAAGTCAATCGATGACCAATATAGGCCACTTCTGTCATTTTCAATTTGAATTTGTCCAAATTCAGCTTTATGTTTTTTTTCTCTGCATCTGACCAAAAATTGTATCATCTTCTGATCGTGATCCTTGACTGCAGATTCCATATTTTCACCTTCTCCCACTATCAAGATATCATCCGCTATTGTCTTCACTCCAGTAAGTCCTTCCAAAGCCTGCATCAATTTCTGCTGGAATATCTCTGGAGCAGGTTTTAGTCCCATGGGCATTTTCAGCCATTTAAAGCGTCCAAATGGTGAAGAAAATGTTGTCAATAAACTTGAATCTTCAGTCAGGGCCACATGCCAGAATCCCTTTTTTACATCACATACAGAAAATATTTTAGCCTTTGATAAATCTGGTAGGACATCATCTAATGTTGGCATTGGGTAATGGTTTCGTTTCAGCGCCTTGTTGAGTGGCTTAGGATCAATACATATTCTTAACTTGCCCGATGGTTTCTGCACTATGACCAAACTGCTGATCCAATCTGTGCTCTTATGGACTGGTGCTATCATGCCTCTTCTCTGTAGATCTTGCAGTTCTACTTTCAGCGGTTGCATTAAAGCTACAGGCACTCTTCTTGTAGGTAATCTGGTGGGCTGCACTGTGTTGTCAATTTCTAGCCTATATTTACCTTCAAAGCACCCATCACCTTCAAATACATCAGCATACTCTGCTTTTATTTTCTGCATGTCCAAGTTGTGCTCTGCATTTAGTTTTGGATTTTGTATATCCTGGGAAACTTCAACAGACATAATGTTCTGAGACTGTACTTTTATTAAGTCCATTGCCTGAACTGCTTTTACTCCCAGTAATGGTACATGGTTACCACCCCGTAACACGGTAAATTCAACTCTATAACTCTTTCTGTTACATGGGTTTCGTATTTTTAGCTTACATGTCCCCATTGGTTTCAGAACACTTTTGTTGTACATCACCAGTACCTTGTCAGTTGGCTCAATAGAAACCTGTTTGTTTAGCAGATCAAATGAAATTACATTGCAGCTTGCTCCACAATCCAGCTGAAATCTAATGGGCTTCTCCTCCAACAAGAATGTTGCATAAAGCTGCTTGGCATCCTTCACTACTGCCTGCCCGACTACATTGACTTTCTCTGTTTTAGACTGCATTTGTAGCCATGTAATGTCCTCTGCACTGTCCGTGTCTGGTGTCACAGTGTGGAGCTGTCTGTACTGTTTGCCTCTTCCCTGCCTGCAGACAGCAGAGTAATGATTCTTCTTGCCACATGACCTGCAGGTTTCTCCATATGCTGGACACTTGGTTTTGTCTCTCTCATGTCTTTTCCCACAATACTTGCAGTGGACAGTGTTTATAGGGTAGTCTGGTCCTGTCTTTCCTTTCATAGATACTGCATGTACCTTGTCATCATCATTCTCACTGGTGCCTGCCATCATCTTCAGGCTGTGCTGTGTGAGCTCAGCAGCCCTGCAGATTTGCATACATTTCTCTAAAGTCATGCCTTCCTCTCTCAGTAATCTTTCTTTGAGATGACTGTCTTTTATGCCACACACCATTCTGTCCTTGATTAGACTGTCCCTGATCTCTCCAAAGCCACATGTTTCTGCAAGTCTCCTCAGCTCTGTCAGATATCTGTCCACATTTTCACCATCCTCCTGATGTCTTGTGAAAAACTTATATCTTTCCACTGTCTCATTCTTCTTTGGGTCACAGTGTTTATCAAATGCCTGCACAATGTCTGCTAGGAGGAGGTTGTCTGTGTCTGGGAGCAAGGTGTGGGCTAATTCTCTGCCATTTTCCCCAATTAGGTAATAAAACAGCTTTACTTTCCGTTTGTCGTCAGTGGGGCCCACAGTCAGATCCACATACAGTGTAAACTCTTCCTTCCAATGTCTCCAGGTCTGGGACAGATTACATGAAGTGACATCCAGTCTCTGAGGGGGCTTCAGACCAGTCTCCATTTTGCTGTACTGTCAGGGAATCTGCACTTACAGTTGCAGTGATCTGTGCAGTTCCAGCCTCATATAAGCTCTGAGAATTTGTAGGTTCTGTGCCCGGCTGCCACCATGTTCTGTTTGATGAATTCTGTCATGAATCACACTCTTTGAGTATCTCCAGGCTCTTTATTCACATCATGCCTCAACCTCCATTACATGAATCAAGTGAACAACAACATCCAACAAGTTCAAAACAAAGAATATAGAACACACATAAAAGTAGTGAGACCCCTAGAGGCCACATGAACATATAACATATTGCTACAACAAGTATCCACTTCCTCTCATCCCAGAACTTTTTGATCGTCTGCGTGGAGCACGAACCCTTCACAAAACTGGATCTCAGAGAAGCTTACAACTTGATCCGAATTCGTTCGGGAGACGAATGGAAGACTGCGTTTAACACCAGAGACGGTCATTATGAGTATTTGGTGATGCCTTTCGGCTTATGTAATGCTCCTGCAGTTTTTCAAGAGTTGGTGAATTATGTTTTTCGGAACCTACTTTACACCTGTGTAGTGGTGTACTTGGACGACATCCTTGTGTTTTCACCGGATCTGCTTTCTCATAGGAGACATGTGCGGCAAGTTCTTCTCTGTCTGAGGGAGAATCGTCTGTATGCTAAACTTGAGAAGTGTGCCTTCGAACAGTCGTCCCTGCCGTTCCTGGGCTTCATCATCTCTGATTCTGGTCTGTGTATGGATCCGGCTAAAGTTTCTGCCGTACTCAACTGGCCACGTCCGCTTGGGGTTAAGGCGATTCAGCGCTTTCTAGGATTCGCGAATTACTATCTGCAATTTATTCCTCATTTCTCCTCCTTGTAGGCTTCCATCTCCTCTTTGATAAAGAAGGGTGCCAATCCTCGTCTTTGGCCAGCAGAGGCTGAAAAAGCTTTCCACTCTCTCAAAGAAGTGTAGCGCCCCCACTGCCGCAGGGCCGAGGGGTACCCGGTACCGGGCCTCTGAGTCTCTGTTCTGGGGTTGTCACGGTGGCTAGACCCAGTCCGTGACCCTGCTGAGGGGCGTACAATGATAGGTGTGCGGGATGGTGGTGATGTTGTAGTGGTGCGGTGCAGTGCTGGTCACAGTAAATAACGAGGACACCAGGTTGCAGTCTCTTTACCTCTTTACTGAAGGTCTCGAGGTGTCCAATCCAGGGCACTGTTAACCGGGCCGTCTGAGACCGGCCGGTCCGAAGGCACATCAGGAGTCCCCTTTAACAGGTGGGAATCAGCGTCTACCTTCTAGCGCTTGTGTGTTGTAGTCCTTCCCTGCTGAGAACCCCGGGATAGTCACTTGTAAAGCGCCATGGAATAAATGGCGCTATAACAATAAATAATAATAATAATAATAATAGTCCTCACAACTTATTCTGTCTGTCTCTGATCTTCGTTCTCTCCGTCCCCCAGATGATATGGCTAGGACGCACCCGTATGACGGGGTAGGCCTGGAGTTCTTCCGGGACTCTAGAGTCGCCCCTCTCCCACAGCTGCCTCCGTTGTCTGCTTAGGTGTTTAAGTGAGGCAGCCAACCTGTAATTGGCTGCCCTGCCGTGGTTTGAAGTAATACTTAAAGTCTCTTACTTTCTTGGCGTTCCGGCCACCGACTGTTTGCGCCTCAGAAGGATGTTGCCTCGGTCTTACAGCACAACTCCTTCTGGTCCTATTGCCTCTTTGCTGTATTCCTGCTTTTCTCACTCAGCACGATAAACCTCGCTTCTTGTCCTTTCTTAGGCATCTGTCAGGATCCCATCCCTGACAGGTCCTCTCTCTAGCTCTTCCCAGTTACTTCTCCCCGTCTTCCTGTCCAACCCCCAGTTTTACCAGAGTGTGAGGAGTGGCCTACTAGATAGAACCACTCCCCCTGGTGGCCGGAGTGTGAAGTGTAGTGTGAGTGTTACCTGGTCAGGTGAACTCCTTTAGTGCAATCAGACGTAACATCACTCCCCTTAGCGGCAGAGCGATGTTACTGCAACGACCAGGACTCTGGGGCGCTGCACTCCCCCCCGGTTAAATCCAGTACTCCCGGACTGGGAAAATAAGAACAACAATACATGTTAACAGGAAAACACACAACATTTTGAAAGATTATAAACAATTAAACATAACAGTGCTTCCCTCTATGGGAGGTGAGGACTCTTGAACTTTGCAAAAGTTAGGTCATGCACAGTTTGACTCTCAGTTCAGTGGTTGAAACTGCGGGGACCCCGGGTAAACAAAGGGGTCCCCTTTTAGAAGTATTTGGAGCAATTCATTGTCCATTACTCCCTTGTCCATTTTCAAAACCTGTAACAGAAGATATGCACACAAACATTTTCAACTAAATAGCAGCCCTCATTAATACCTCCAAGTTTTGTAGCGGAGGGGAGTTTGATTCTGAGTGCTGCGTGTGGACCTTCGCAGCGCAGTGGTCGCTATTGACCTAACAGGGCCCGCTATGCTTGCTACCGCTGGTGTAGTGCACTGTCTTCTGGCTACACTTCTAGTGAGTCTGGGTAGCACTGGCAGGCTAGAGCTCTCAGGGCTGCTGCTACCAACAGTGGGTACGACAGATTCGCCGATAGCAGAGGGAGGACTTGCCGGTTCAACGGTTGGCATGGCATCTTCAGGTCGGATCTGCTGAGCTTGCTGAGGCTGCGGGGCCGGATGATCTGGTACCACCCTTGTTTCTGGTGGGTTTGGCTGGGGGAACGTTAGAACAGGTACCACGATGGCCTGATTTATCTGAGTCCAGGACTGGGGGAAGTCACCAAGGACAGTGTGGATCATCTTCTCCTTTTCTACAGGTGGGGAGATTCCTGGAGCCGTTTCCCTCTCTCTCAACTTATCAGGGCAGACCTTAAGGTGATCCCTGGATATCGCCGTTGAGGTCTCCCCTCCGTCCTTGCTTATGAGACAGACCTTCGTGTTGTCGAAATTGGATGGCAGGATGGTATACGGTTCCGCTTCCCATTGGTCATCGAGCTTGTGTAGTCTCCTCTTTCGTTTGAGTACTTGCTTACCAGGTGACAGGGGAATCGCAGGAGCGTGCTGGTTGTAGTCCCTTTCTTGTTTCTGCCTAGCCTGGGCGAGACTTCTTTCCACGCACTCCTGTACTTTGCGGTACCTTCGCTGCCTTTCTGCATTCCAATCTGCATCCGGCGAGGTATCTTCGGGGACTAGGACCCCCATGTCCAGATCAACGGGTAACTGGCTAGACCTTCCTCGCATCAGGTACGCTGGAGTGCAGTTGGTAGAATTTACTGGGATGTGATTGTATATATCCACTAAGTCAGGCAACTTTGTCGGTCACAGGTTCCGTTCCTCTACGGGCAAGGTCTTCAATAAGTCGATCACCACTTGGTTCATCTTTTCGCACATCCCATTGGTTTGAGGATGGTACGGTGTGGTTCTGATCTTCTTACACCCGTACAGTTGGCAGAACTCTTGGAACACTTCTGCTTCGAATGCTGGTCCCTGATCGGTCAGTACCTTCTCCGGGTAGCCATGGGGCCTACAAAAGTACTGCTGGAAGGCCTTGGCGGCAGTCCAGGCCGTTAGATCCTTGACAGGTACGACCACCAAAAATCTGGAGTAGTGATCTACGATGGTAAGAGCGTAAGTATAGCCTGACCGGCTAGGTGTCAGCTTCACGTGATCCAGCGCGACCAGTTCGAGTGGCCGTTTGGTGATGATAGGCCGCAGGGGAGCCCGTTGGCTACCACGGTCCTTCCTGCGTAGGCTACATGGACCGCACTCCCGACACCACTTCTCAATGGCTCTCTTCATGCCAATCCAATAGAACCTCCCTCGGAGTAGCCTCTCTAGCTTTCTCCATCCGAAGTGTCCGGCTCCATCGTGGTAGGCTCCCAGAACGATGGGCGCATCTCGCCTTGGCACCACTATCTGCCACACCAATTCATGAGTACGTGGGTCGATGCTCCTCCAGCACAGCTTGCCGTCATGGATAAACAGTTTGCTTCTCCCCTTCCACAGCTGTTGGGTCTCCTGTAGATCATCCGAGCCGGGATGCAACCCTGCCTGCGTCAAGAGCTCTTTCACCCGACGGACCGCGGGGTCACCATCCTGAGTTTCCGCCCATCCGTGATGGGGCAGGGGATTCAGCGTGGCATCCGGTTGGTTCTTGTGCCTGTTCCTCACATGATGGGAGTTCTGAGTGGCTTTGGGGCGATGGAATGCAGGCAGCTCCACCTCTTCCTGTGCCTCCGGGTCTTCCCCTGTTTCTGGCAAATTGGGCATTCAAGACAAGGCATCGGCATTTGCATTCTTGCGTCCTGCCCGGTACTTGATGGTGAAGTCGTAGTTGGACAGCCGGGCCATCCACCGCTGTTCCAAGGCCCCGAGTTTGGCGGTATCCAGATGCGTTAGCGGATTGTTATCCATGAAGACGGTGAATTTCGCTGAGGCCAGGTAGTGTTTGAACCGCTCTGTCACTGCCCAGACGATGGCAAGGAATTCCAGCTTAAAGGAGCTGTAGTTGTCAGGGTTCCTTTCTGTGGGACGAAGTTTCCGGCTAGCGTAAGCGATTACCCTCTCCTTGCCTTTCTGGACCTGGGACAGCACGGCTCCCAATCCTACATTGCTGGCATCCGTGTACAGCACAAACAGTTGGTCGTATTCAGGGTAGGCCAGTACCTCTTCTCCCGTCAGTGCCGACTTCAAGCACGTGAAGGATCCTTCCAGCCCCTCGTTCCAATCAAATGGGGTGTTCTTCCCCTTGGTCTTCTTTGATTGGCCCACCAACAGGTCTTGCAAGGGCGCTGCCTTCTTGGTGAAGTCCTTAATGAACCTCCGGTAGTAGCCTACCAGCCCGAGGAACTGCCGGACTTCGTGGAGGTTGCTGGGCTTCGGCCAGTCCTGGATTACCGTGACCTTGTCGGGGTCTGGGGCCACTCCTTCAGCATTCACCACATGGCCCAGGTACTGCACTTTGGGTTTCAGCAGATGACATTTGGACGGTTTCACCTTTAAGCCAAAGTTGGACAGGGCTTCAAACACCTCAGCCAGGTGTTTCAGATGGTCTTCGTAGGTCTTAGAGAAGACAATGACATCATCCAAATACAGCAGTATGGTCTCAAAGTTCTTGTGCCCCAGATAGCACTCCATCATTCTCTGGAACGTCCCCGGGGCATTGCACAATCCGAAGGGCATGTAGTTGAACTCGCAGAGACCCATCGGTGTCGTGAAGGCCGTCTTCTCTTTGTCCACCTCCGCCATTGGAACCTGCCAATACCCACTGGTGAGATCTAAGGTAGAGAAATAGTTAGCAGACTTTAGGGCAGCCAGAGACTCCTCTATCCTGGGCAGTGGGTATGCGTCCTTATGTGTAATGCGATTCAACTTCCTGTAATCAACGCACATCCTCATTGTGCCATCTTTCTTTTTAACAAGGACTAACGGAGCTGCCCAGGGGCTACAACTGTCTCTCACCGCCCCAGCCTCCTTCATTTCTCGCAACATGTCCTTAGCGCACTGGTAATGAGCTGGGGGTACAGGGCGGTATCTCTCTTTTATGGGCCGGTGATCTCCCGTGGGGATATGGTGTTGGATCCCTTTCACCTGTCCAAAATCTAAGGGGTGTTTGCTAAATACCCGCTCGTACTCGTGAACCACCCTGTAGGCCCCCTGTTTCTGATGGGATGGGGTGGAGTCAGTGCCCACATGCAATTCCGACACCAATCTTTCGGGGCCCTGCAGAACCGTTGTCCCCCGCCAGATTAGATGGGGCCAAGGGTCCAGGTGTCTGTATCACACTATTATTGACGGTGAACAGTTTGGCGAGCGTGGCATACTTGGTGAGATGGACCTCTTCCTCCCCGCAATTAAGGACACGTACTGGCACCCTCCCCTGGCGGACGTCGACCACCCCCCTGGCTGTTAGGAGTGTAGGCCTATTGTCTGAATAGACGGGTTCTACCAGGGCCTGGTAGTCCTTTCCCCTGAGGCCTATGGCTGCCCGACACCATATTAACATCTCACTCCTGGGGGGTATTGCAATAGGGTGTGAATCACTCACAGTGACACGACCAATTTCACCACCAGTCAGCTCTACCTGCTGTCTCTGCATCAGAGCTCTGATTTCTTTTTGCAGGGTGCGTTGTTCACTGTGGCCAGCGGTTTCTGCTACCTGTTGCAACAGAACAATAACTTCTGCAAGACAATTTTCTATAACATTAGTACCGATAGTCATCATGGGATTACATTCTCGGCAGTCAATATCAACAATTACAATCCCCTGGGCTTTCAATTCCACCCGCCCCACCTTGATGGTGGCCTCTTTCTACCCCACTTGTGGCAATGGCTGACCATTACTGGCTATTATGGTGAAATCGTCATCGGGGCCACGAGTAATATCGGTGTCCTCCCAATACCGTTTATAAAGCACGTAAGGCATAGTCGTCACCTGAGAACCAGTGTCCAGCAAAGCGCTCATGGGGATACCGTCAACCACCACAGGAAGAACTGGTCGCCCTCCAACGTATTTGGCTCTCCAATGTTGCGGGCCTGATCGTCCTACTCCTGGGGGTTGGCCCTTTGCCCCAGGGGTTGCTCGTTTAAAGGACAGTACCTTGCAAGGTGGCCCACCTGATGACAGCGGCGGCAGATGGGTCGTCCGTCCTGATGGAAGCGATCGTTGTCCCGGCCTCTGGTCGGCGGAGTCCTCCTCCGTCGTATCCAAGGGACATCCTCTGGTCTGGAGGCCAGCTGGATCTTCTCCTTGGGGGCCTCCTGTAGGGACTGCACCGTCCGGGCCAGGGCAGTAACGCTCTTGGTCAACTCCTGCATCTGGAGGCGGAGTCCTGCAGGGGAGTCGTCCTCTAGGCTCTGGGCTTCGGCCTCGGCGGCGACTGGGGCATCTGACGCCACCTCCTGGTGGTATGTGAGAGCGGGACGCTTGGGTGGTATTGCGCGGCTGGGTTGTCGCTCCTGCAGCGCCTGGATAGCTTTATCCTTGAATTGCGCAAAAGTCAAGTCTGGATTCTGCATGGCCAGGAAGTGTAATTGGCCCCTTTGGTGACTGCACAGGAGCCCCTCAATGAACCGCTCTTTCAGGAGTTTATCCTCATCTTGCATGCTGCCGGGGTCACTCTGCTTAATGGCCCGCAGCGCCTCCTGGAGATTTAGGGCATAGTCCCGTAAGCTATCCTGCGGCCTCTGTTTGCATCCATAGAAAGTCAATTTAATTTCTGTAGCAGTACGGGTATCGAAGGTGGCTTTAAGCTTTGCAAAAACCTGCTGTGCAGTTCCCTTATCCGCAGCGGGCCAGTACTTCACTTCTCTCAAAGCCGCCCCAAAGAGTTGGCCGATTATCATATGAACCTTCTGAGGCTCTGTCAGGGGATAGAACTCAAGCAGGCTGCAGATCCCTTCTTTAAAGTCAGTGAACGTATGCGACTCCCCGGAGTATCGTGGGAGCCAGGCCGCTCCGGGCAGGTACGGCATAGAGAAGGGCATTATGGCCTTTGTGGTAGCGGCAGTGTCCGCCTGGCTGATGGGGGCAGCAGGTTTTGCGGCACTTGGTGGTGGTATTAGGGCCGCGGCTACGTCCGCTGCGGGGACCGGAGCTGCCCCCGTGTCCACGGCTGCGACCGCCGCCTCCGCTCCTCCCGACTCGGACATGGCTGTCCCTTCCTCCCACTAACCTGCTGGAGGTCGGGGTTCCTCTTCCGGGGTTGGCGCTTTGCCGCGTTTTCTCGTTCCGCGCTTCTTTTGACCAGTTCCGCCCACGAAACGAAGGCTCCTCCCTCCGTGCGCGGCGATGGCGAATTGTGGCGGGAACTCTTGGCGGCAATAGTAATGCACAGTCTTTGCAATAAGTCACAGTCCAAGCACAACAAATCACAGTTCCAAGGCACACATGACCTGATTCTTCAGGCTTAAGTAGATCCTGTTCGTGACGCCAAGTTGTAGCGCCCCCACTGCCGCAGGGCCGAGGGGTACCCGGTACCGGGCCTCTGAGTCTCTGTTCTGGGGTTGTCACGGTGGCTAGACCCGGTCCGTGACCCTGCTGAGGGGCGTACAATGATAGGTGTGCGGGATGGTGGTGATGTTGTAGTGGTGCGGTGCAGTGCTGGTCACAGTAAATAACGAGGACACCAGGTTGCAGTCTCTTTACCTCTTTACTGAAGGTCTCGAGGTGTCCAATCCAGGGCACTGTTAACCAGGCCGTCTGAGACCGGCCGGTCCGAAGGCACATCAGGAGTCCCCTTTAACAGGTGGGAATCAGCGTCTACCTTCTAGCGCTTGTGTGTTGTAGTCCTTCCCTGCTGAGCACCCCGGGATAGTCCTCACAACTTATTCTGTCTGTCTCTGATCTTCGTTCTCTCCGTCCCCCAGATGATATGGCTAGGACGCACCCGTATTTCGGGGTAGGCCTGGAGTTCTTCCGGGACTCTAGAGTCGCCCCTCTCCCACAGCTGCCTCCATTGTCTGCTTAGGTGTTTAAGTGAGGCAGCCAACCTGTAATTGGCTGCCCTGCCGTGGTTTGAAGTAATACTTAAAGTCTCTTACTTTCTCGGCGTTCCGGCCACCGACTGTTTGCGCCTCAGAAGGATGTTGCCTCGGTCTTACAGCACAACTCCTTCTGGTCCTATTGCCTCTTTGCTGTATTCCTGCTTTTCTCACTCAGCACGATAAACCTCGCTTCTTGTTCTTTCTTAGGCATCTGTCAGGATCCCATCTCTGACAGGTCCTCTCTCTAGCTCTTCCCAGTTACTTCTCCCCGTCTTCCTGTCCAACCCCCAGTTTTACCAGAGTGTGAGGAGTGGCCTACTAGATAGAACCACTCCCCCTGGTGGCCGGAGTGTGAAGTGTAGTGTGAGTGTTACCTGGTCAGGTGAACTCCTTTAGTGCAATCAGACGTAACATCACTCCCCTTAGCGGCAGAGCGACGTTACTGCAACGACCAGGACTCTGGGGCATTGCAGAAGCATTCGCCTCCGCTCCTTTACTCCATCGCCCTGAAGCTAATAAACCCTTCTTCCTAGAGGCTGACACCTCTGCTGTGGGTGCCGGAGCTGTGCTTTCTCAGAAGTCTTCTACTGGTCGTCTTGTGCCCTGTGGTTTCTTCTCCAAGAGTTTCTCTTCTTCTGAAAGAAATTATTCCATTGGCCACAGAGAACTTTTGGCCATTAAATTGGCCTTAGAGGAGTGGAGATATCTGTTGGAAGGAGCCTTACATCCCTTTGTCATCTTTACGGATCATAAGAATTTGGCATACATCCGTTCAGCGCACCGACTGAATCCTCGACAGGCCAGGTGGGCCTTGTTCTTTGCCCGATTTGACTTTGAACTTCGCTTCCTGCCTGGAGAAAAGAACTTCAAAGCTGACGCTCTATCCAGGTCCTTCTTGTCGGTGGACACTGAGGAGGAATCCTCGCACATCATTGACCCCGCTAGAATCATCACACTTGCTCCAGTATCTATGACCTCTTTACCTCCGGGTAAGACTTTCGTTTCTGAGAGGAACAGGAGACGTGTGTTACTCTGGGGACATGCTTCCAAGCTAGCGGGACATGTCGGTTTCAAGAAAACTCTTGATCTAATATCTCGTTACTACTGGTGGCCGACTCTTTTAAAGGATGTCCAAGCTTTTGTGGTCTCTTGTCCTTCCTGTCCCAAGAACAAAGTACCCAGGCGGCTTCCTTCCGGGCTTCTTCTTCCTCTTCCAGTGCCTACTGCTCCGTGGCAACATATTGCAATGGATTTCTTAACTGATCTGCCTCGTTCCTGTGGTTGTACCGTCATCCTCGTGGTTGTGGACCGTTTTTCTAAAATGGCACATTTCATTGCTCTTCCTGGTCTGCCTTCGGCTCCTGAACTGGCGAAGATTTTTGTTCAACATATTTTTCGCATTCATGGTCTTCCACAGCACATTGTTTCTGACCGGGGAGTTCAGTTCACCGCTCGTTTCTGGAGATCTCTCTGTAAGTCACTGAACATTTCGCTTGATTTTTCTTCGGCCTATCATCCACAGTCCAACGGCCAAGTGGAGCGTACCAATCAGATCCTGGTTGCTTATCTCCGGCATTTCTCCAACGCTCATCAAAATGATTGGTCAGACTTACTACCATGGGCCGAGTTTTCTTATAATAACCACACCAGCGAAGCTTCTACCAAATCTCCATTTTTTGTCATCTACGGACAACACCCTGGTCTTCCTCTACCAGTTCCTCCTGTCTCTACTGTGCCGGCGGCAGATCTTCTGTCTAGAGAATTCTCCAGGGTTTGGCAGGAGACCAAGTCTGCTCTCGAACTAGCTCAGCATAGGATGAAGAGACATGCAGATAAAAGGCGTCTCGATTCTCCTGTGTTCCATTCTTGGGGTAAGGTCTGGCTTTCTTCTTGATTTATTCGCCTTAAAATCCCTTCACATAAACTGGGTCCCCGTTATATTGGTCCTTTCGAGGTTTTGGCACGTATTAACAACCTTTCTTACAAACTTAAGTTATCTGCCTCTATTCGTATCCCTAATTCCTTTCATGTATCTCTCCTTAAGCCTGTAGTGTTTTAATCGGTTTCACACCTCGACTCTTTCTTCACCTTCGCCTGTTTCCGCAGACAATGTTTTTGAGGTTAAGGACATTTTGACCATGAAAAAAATTAGAGGTAGAACTTTGTTTTTGGTCGACTGGAAGGGTTTCGGTCCTGAGGAGAGATCCTGGCAGCCTCGGGAGAATATTCAGGCTCCTCGAATTTTAGCTAAGTTTCTTTCTGGCCTAAAGAGGAAGGAGGGATGTAAACATGGGGGTACTATCATACCGCTGCTGCCGCCTCCCCAGTCAGCGTCTCTCCCTCCGCGCTCGCTCCCGGCCTCTGCTTCTCATGCGCGCGCGCATACCAGGTTCAGTGCTGCGTGTGTGCACTTCTGATCTTCTGTCGGTCCTTCTCTTCGTCTCCTCTATGGTCCTGGAAGACTAGTACCCTGAAGTCGGTCCTCCTTATTGTCCTCTCTATGGTTCTGGAGGTCTGTTACCTGGAAGTGCTACCCTGCCTTTAGGTATTTAAACTGCTTCCTGCCGTCTCTCTGTGCCTGGTTATCATTTGTTCCTTCAGGTGTTCCTGGCCGCTCTTAGTCTCTGTGAAGTTCATTTTTCCCTGTGACTTTGGGTTTATCCTGTCTTTCCTGTATCCTGCTAGCCTCTGCGTTTCCTCAGTTCCTCCACCAGACCCTGCACTGCTGCAGTTTACCCACCAGTCCTGTGTCTCTGCAGTACTCACCTATCCTGTGGTCCTACTATCTCCGCCTCTTCTTGGTCTTCTTCTATCCTGGTCCTCCAGCTTCCGTGGCGATAGTCCCTCACGGGCCTGCCCCTAACTCTCCCTGTATAGGGGGCGGTCTATCTGGTCAGCTCGTCCTTGAGGGGTTCGTCGTCATGGTCTAGAGGGTCCACTCTCCGTTTTCCCTCTTTGAATTTTCACACTGAAATAGGACTGCACTCGGGTGACATCTGAGTGCAGCCTGATTTTTACAGCATAACAGATCCCTTTGTTGACCCGGGATCCTTATTGTTTTTGAGTTTGCACAAGTTTTTCTATTTTTGCATTAAAGAACTGCTGGGATCATGAACTACAAATGATTCACAAACTACTTGTACATAGTTTGCACCTTCTTAAGGGTGCCCCCTACTGGTTTTACAAAAAGAAAAGCTTTTTGAAGAGACTGTTCCCGATTACAGCGCAGAAATTCTTGCTTTAGGCTATGTTCACACGCTGCGGTTTTTGCTGCGGATCCGCAGCGGATTTGCAGCTGCGGATCCGCAGACGTTTTCCATGCAGGGTACAGTACAATGTTACCCTATGGAAAACCAAATCCGCTGTGCCCACTTTCCTTTTTTCCGCTTGAAAATCCGCGTGGATTTTCGGCGGAAAAAAAGAAGTAGCATGTCAATTCTTTCTGCGGATTCCGCAACGGTTTTCCACCTGCACCAATAGGAAAGTGCAGTTGGAAACCCACAGTGGAATCCGCTGGAGAAACCGCACAAAAAACCGCAGGGAAATCCACCGCGGATTTGCACTGCGGGTTTTCCAAATCAGGACCTGAAAAATCCGCAGCAAAAAAAGGATAGTGTGAACAAGCCCTTAAACAGACTTGCAACTTGAGAGTTTGCACTACCTCAGAAGAGACTTGGTTTCCCTCTTAAAGGGAATGTCTAATTGTTGCATTTAGCTTAATCCATAACGTGCCTTAAATAGTTAGACCATAATAATGTTTTATATAGTAGTAGTATGTAGTTAGAAAGATAGTGATAAGAAATAGAAATGTTGATAATGTTATGTGAATAAAACTGAAGTTAAAGTGAATAATAGAACTGATGATAGGAAGCCAAGGAAAGATGCAGTAGGCCCGTGGGGGTAGACAAGAGAGTCCTGCATATGAGAAAGAGAACTAGAAAAAAAAAATGTTGATTTGCACTTTTAGTCAAGTAAATAAGGCAGCACACTGCAGCGCTGAAACATGCAAACATGAAACATGAAAACTGAACTGCATTACTGCACTAGAAATATGAAAAATGAGAGCGTTTAGCGCATAAAAATGGCCAATTTTATGTGTACCTGGTAGCCACTTTAGGGCATCTCTCGTATACCAGGTCCTACGCTTTCCTCGCTGAGAATAAACGTCTCCATGTGAATGGGTACCTGTGAAACCTTTTCTTAGACTAACATTCTCTCTCTTTGTGGAGGGGTAATGGACCTGTTGCGATTAAAACACCTGTGGCTAGCAGGCAGAGTGCTCAGTCAGAAGGCTAAAGAATACATTTCAAAAAACTGACCGTCACATCCAAACATAGGCTAAGTGTGAACAGGTGCTGAACCTAGAGTCACCAACTCGTACACAGTCAAGTAAATAAGGCAGCACACTGCAGCACTGAAACATGCAAACATGAAACATGAAAACTGAACTGCATTACTGCACTAGAAATATGAAAAATGAGAGCATTTAGCGCATAAAAATGGCCAATTTTATGTGTACTGTTGTGAATTCCGTTCTCGGACTCCCTCCTGTGGTCATGAATGGTACTTTGGTTAGTTCTGCTCTTGGACTCCTTCTGGTGGCTTTGAGCGGAACTGCTGGTCACTGAGGTTGCTTTTGTCAGCTGCTCTCGTTTATTGCTATGCTGGCTTCCCTATTTAACTCCACTCAGATCGTTACTTCATGCCAGCTGTCAATGTTTCAGTATTGGTTCAGATCTCTCTTGGACTTCTCTGAGGACCTGTCTACTCCAGCAGAAGCTAAGTCTTTGCTAGTTCATTTGTTGTTACTGCTTCCTGAATATATTTCTTAGTACTGCTAATTTCTAGTCCAGCTTGCTATCATGATATTCCCTTGCTAGCTGGAAGCTCTGGGGTGCAGAGTGGCACCTCCACACCGTGAGTCGGTGTGGGGAGTCTTTTGGCTTACTCTGCGTGGTTTTTTGTAGTCTTTTGTGCTGACCGCATAGTTCCCTTTTCTATCCTCTGACTATTTAGTGAAGTCTGGCCTCCTTTGCTAAAACCTGTTTCATTCCTGTGTTTGTGACTTTCCTCTTAACTCACAGTCAATATATGTGGGGGGCTGCCTTTACCTTTGGGGAATTTCTCTGAGGCAAGGTTAGGCTTCTATTTCTATCTTTAGGGGTAGTTAGCTCTTAGGCTGTGAAGAGGCGTCTAGGGAGAGTTAGGTACGCTCCACGGCTATTTCTAGTGTGTGTGATAGGAGTAGAGTTTGCGGTCAGCAGAGTTCCCACTTTCCCAGAGCTTGTTCCGATTACTAGTTTACTCATCAGGTCATTCCGGATGCTCCTAACCACCAGGTCCATAACAGTGTACCTGGTAGCCACTTTAGGGCATCTCTCGTATACCAGGTCCTACGCTTTCCTCGCTGAGAATAAACGTCTCCATGTGAATGGGTACCTGTGAAACCTCTTCTTAGACTAACATTCTCTCTCTCTGTGGAGGGGTAATGGACCTGTTGCGATTAAAACACCTGTGGCTAGGAGGCAGAGTGCTCAGTCAGAAGGCTAAAAAATACATTTAAAAAAACTGACCGTCACATCCAAACATAGGCTAAGTGTGAACAGGTGCTGAACCTAGAGTCACCAACTCGTATACAGTCAAGTAAATAAGGCAGCACACTGCAGTGCTGAAACATGCAAACATGAAACATGAAAACTGAACTGCATTACTGCACTAGAAATATGAAAAATGAGAGCGTTTAGTGCATAAAAATGGCCAATTTTATGTGTATCTGGTAGCCACTTTAGGGCATCTCTCGTATACCAGGTCCTACTCTTTCCTTGCTGAGAATAAACGTCTCCATGTGAATGGGTACCTGTGAAACCTCTTCTTAGACTAACATTCTCTCTCTCTGTGGAGGGGTAATGGACCTGTTGCGATTAAAACACCTGTGGCTAGGAGGCAGAGTGCTCAGTCAGAAGGCTAAAGAATACATTTCAAAAAACTGTCCGTCACATCCAAACATAGGCTAAGTGTGAACAGGTGCTGAACCTAGAGTCACCAACTCATATACAGTCAAGTAAATAAGGCAGCACACTGCAGCGCTGAAACATGCAAACATGAAACATGAAAACTGAACTGCATTACTGCACTAGAAATATGAAAAATGAGAGCGTTTAGTGCATAAAAATGGCCAATTTTATGTGTACCTGGTAGCCACTTTAAGGCATCTCTCGTATACCAGGTCCTACGCTTTCCTCGCTGAGAATAAACGTCTCCATGTGAATGGGTACCTGTGAAACCTCTTCTTAGACTAACATTCTCTCTCTCTGTGGAGGGGTAATGGACCTGTTGCGATTAAAACACCTGTGGCTAGGAGGCAGAGTGCTCAGTCAGAAGGCTAAAGAATACATTTAAAAAAACTGACCGTCACATCCAAACATAGGCTAAGTGTGAACAGGTGCTGAACCTAGAGTCACCAACTCGTATACAGTCAAGTAAATAAGGCAGTACACTGCAGCGCTGAAACATGCAAACATGAAACATGAAAACTGAACTGCATTACTGCACTAGAAATATGAAAAATGAGAGCGTTTAGCGCATAAAAATGGCCAATTTTATGTGTACCTGGTAGCCACTTTAGGGCATCTTTTAGGACCTGGTATACGAGAGATAGTAGATAGTAGATAGTAGATAGTATGCCCGGCTGGGTAATGATAGTTATTTATAGCTAGATATTTAATAAGCGTTATTTAAAATCTTCAACACAATGTAAATATGATTCTGTTTGTAACGTTCAAGTGTTCTCACCTCCCATAAAGGGAAGCACTGTTAATTTTACTTGTTTACGGCATTCTAAAATTTTGTGTGTCTTTTGCTAACATGTATTGTTGTTCTTCTTTTCCCAGTCCGGGAGTACTGGATTTAACGGGGGGGGGGGAGTGCAGCACCCCAGAGTCCTGGTCGTTGCAGTAGTGTCGCTCTGCCTCTAAGGGGAGTGATGGTACTTCTGATGGCACTAAAGGAGTTCACCTGACCAAGTATCACAGTCACACACTACACTTCACATTCCGGCCACCAGGGGGAGCAAAAGGTTCTATGTATTAGGCCACTCCTCACACTCTGGTAAAACTGGGGGTTGGATAGGAAGTTAGAGAGAAGCTGACTGGGTTTTGCCCAGGTAACATCTAGTGAGAGAAGAGGTTGCTTGGGAAGATTCAGGGGGGTCCCTGTCAGCGGTGGGATCCTGACAGTGGCCTAGCACAGGACAGATCGTTACGGAGCCGTGCCTGCACCTCATTGCGGCGGCATCTTAAGAAAGGACATGAAGAGAAGTATATTGTGGAGAAATGAGAAACGAGATCACAGCACAAAGGCGATAGAACCAGAAGGAGTCGTGCCCCGAGATTGGCAACATCCTTCTGAGGCGCATAGCCGGCGGCCGGAACGCCGAGGAAGTAATAGGCTCTACGCATTACTTTGAACTACGGCAGGGCAGTTAACTCTAGGTTGGCTGTCTCACCTTTACACCTAATGAAGACAACGGAGGCAATTGTGGGAGAGGGGCGTCTCTAGGGTCCCTATATAATAACTCCAGGCCTACCCCGTCATACGGGTGCGTCCTATCCATATCATCTGGGGGAAAGAGAGAGAGAACAGAAACATACACGACAGTTGTGAGGACTATCCCGTGGTGCTCAGCAGGGAGGTACTACAACACCCAGGCGCTAGTAGGAAGGCTACTGATTTCCACCTGCAAAGGGAACTCTGGATGTGCCTTCGGACCGGCCGGTCTCAGCCAGCCCTGTTAGCAGTGCTCTGGATTGCGGATGCCGAAGCCTTCAGTAAAAAGGTAAAGAGACTGCAATCCTGTGTCCTCGTCATTTACTGTGACCTATACCGTCACCTACATCTTTAATTGGGCACCCCTTAGCAGGGCCACGGACCGGGTCAGGCCACCGTGACATCCCCTGAACTGAGGGACCCGGTACCGAGTACCCCACTGCCCTGGGGGGCCTCTCCAGTAGCACCCGTACATTGTACTGCATGTACATTGTAGTGCCCGTATATTGTGCCCAGCATGTGTTTCTGGAATCATGGACTGCATAAATTAAACGGTCTCTCATCATTACAGAAATGCCAAACGTGAGGATGCTAAATGTGGTTTAGGCACACTGGGGCTTAGAAGGGAGAAGGGCATTTGGATTTTGGAACTCACTGGATTTCTTTTGGCTGATGAGAAGCCATAAAGCTTTTCCAGAGCCTTTGTACTACCAGCAACGTGGAAGCCCCCTATATTTCCATTAACAGATGACAGACCTGAGTGGGGACTTGATTTTTTGTGCTTTAAGTTGAAGCTATTATTGGGAACATTTTGGGTCACATTTGCACTACACTGAACACTTACATTGGGGTTTCCATCTAAATCTGCCAATGACGTAATTCAGTTTAACCCCTTCATGACCTTGAGATTTTCCATTTTTCCGTGTTTGTTTTTCGCTCCCCTCCTTCCCAGAGCCATAACTTTTTTATTTTTCTGTCAATTTGGCCATGTGAGGGCTTATTTTTTGTCGGACAAGTTGTACTTTGAACAACATAATTGGTTTTACCATGTTGTGTACTAGAAATGGTAAAAAAATTCCAAGAGCGCTGAAATTGCAAAAAAAGTGCAGTCCCACACTTGTTTTTTGTTTGGCTTTTTTGTTAGGTTCACTAAATGCTAAAACTGACCTGCCATTATGATTCTCCAGGTCAGTATGAGTTCATAGACACCTAACATGACTAGATTATTTTTTATCTAAGTGGTGAAAAAAAATTCCAAACTTTGCTAAAAAAAAAAATTGTGCCATTTTCCGATACTCGTAGCGTCTCCATTTTTCATGATCTGGGGTCGGTTGAGGGCTTATTTTTTGCGTGCCGAGCTGGAGTTTTTAATGATAGCATTTTGGTGCAGATACATTCTTTTGATCGCCCGTTATTGCATTTTAATGCAATGTCGCGGCGACCAAAAAAACGTAATTCTGGCGTTTCTAATTTTTTTTTCATTACTCCGTTTAGTGATCAGGTTAATGCTTTTTTTATTGATAGATCGGGCGATTCTGAATGCGGCGATACCAAATATGTGTAGGTTTGATTTTTTTTTATTGATTTATTTTGAATGGGGCGAAAGGGGGCGATTTAAACTTTTATATTTTTTTTATTTTTTTCACATTTTTTTTACTTTTTTTTTTAAACTTTTGCCATGCTTCAATAGCCTCTATAGGAGGCTAGAAGCTGGCACAACGCGATCAGCTCTGCTACATACAGTAGCAGCGATCTGATGTTCACTGCTATGTAGCAGAAATGCAGGTGCGCTGTGAGCGCCGGCCACAGGGTGGCGCTCACAGCTACTGGGGATCAGTAACCATAGAGGTCTCAATTACCTCTATGGTTACTATTCAGAAGCATCGCCGACCTCCAATCATGTGGCGGGGGTTGGCCATGCGCTCATTTCTGGCCGCCCGGCCGGAAGCGCCGGTTAAATGCCACTGTCTGCATTTGACAGCGGCATTTAACTAGTTAATAGCGGCGGGTGAATCGCGATTTCACCCGCCGCTATTGCGGGCACATGTCAGCTGTTCAAAACAGCTGACATGTCCCGGCTTTGATGCGGGCTCACCTCCGGAGCCCGCATCAAAGAGGGGCTTCTGACCTCGGACGTACTATCCCGTCCGAGGTCAGAAAGGGGTTAAATTTCTGAGGGATCCATTCACTATAATGAGGCAGCAGAGTTAGGCCGCCGTCACACATGCGAGTTTTATGGACGTAAGAGCGCAGAAACTACGTGCGTAAAACTCGCATAACATACGGCACAATGATTCTCAGGCCGGCGTCACACTCGGCGTAAGACAATACGGTCCGTATTTTACGGCCGTAATACGGCCGTAATACGGAGAAATGTTCCCAAAATAGTGATCCGTAGGCAGGGTGTGTCAGCGTATTTTGCGCATGGCAACCTCCGTATGTAATCCGTATGGCATCCGTACTGCGATATTTTCTCGCAGGCTTGCAAAACCGACATCTAATGGATTTATGTGCTCAAATGTTCGGGAAAACATATATACAGTATATATATATATATATATATATATATATATATATATATAATTGAGACACATATATATATAGTCTGTATTTATATTTCATTCAGCGCGATATCTGTGAAAAGCCGGTAATTCAATTGCCGGCTTTTCATTTCTCCTTCCCAAACCCGACAGGATATGAGACATGGTTTACATACAGTAAACCATCTCATATCCCCATTTTTTTTTGCATATTCCACACTACTAATGTTAGTAGTGTGTGTATGCAAAATTTGGGCACTGTAGCTGCTAAAATAAAGGGTTAAATGGCGGAAAAAATTGGCGTGGGCTCCCGCGCAATTTTCTCCACCAGAGTGGTAAAGCCAGTGACTGACGGCAGATATTAATAGCCAGGAGAGGGTCCATGGTTATTGGCCCCCCCGTGGCTAAAAACATCTGCCCCCAGCCACCCCAGAAAAGGCACATCTGGAAGATGCGCCTATTCTGGCACTTGGCCACTCTTCCCATTCCCGTGTAGCGGTGGGATATGGGGTAATGAAGGGTTAATGCCACCTTGCTATTGTAAGGTGACATTAAGCCAGATTAATAATGGAGAGGCGTCAATTATGACACCTATCCATTATTAATCCAATTGTTTGAAAGGGTTAAAAAACACACACACACGATTTAAAAGTATTTTAATGAAATAAACAGCGGTTATTTTAATATTTTATTGCTCTCTCAATCCATTTGCAGACCCTCGCTTGGCAAAACAATAAACCCACAATTTACATACCTTCTGCTGACCCGTCACGTCCCACGAGGTAATCCATCTGAAGGGGTTAAAATAATTTACAAGCAGGAGCCCTGCAAATGCAGCTGTGCTCGTGCTTGTAATTCCCCGGCGAATGAAGGAAATGTAGGTCATTGACCTACATTTCCTTCAGTCGCGGTGATGCGCCCCCTGGTGGATGTTCTCATGAACTGCAGCCTGGGAACTTTTTCCCACGCTCCAGGTCATATGAGGACATCCACCAGGGGGCGCATCACCGCGACTGAAGGAAATGTAGGTCAATGACCTACATTTCCTTCATTCACTGGGGAATTACAAGCACGAGCACAGCTGCATTTGCAGGGCTCCTGCTTGTAAATTATTTTAACCCCTTCAGATGGATTACCTCGTGGGACGTGACGGGTCAGCAGAAGGTATGTATATTGTGGGTTTATTGTTTTGCCAAGCGAGGGTCTGCAAATGGATTGAGAGAGCAATAAAATATTAAAACAACCGCTGTGTTTATTTCATTAAAATACTTTTAAATCATGTGTGTGTGTGTTTTTTAACCCTTTCAAACAATTGGATTAATAATGGATAGGTGTCATAATTGACGCCTCTCCATTATTAATCTGGCTTAATGTCACCTTACAATAGCAAGGTGACATTAACCCTTCATTACCCCATATCCCACCGCTACACGGGAGTGGGAAGAGAGTGGCCAAGTGCCAGAATAGGTGCATCTTCCACATGTGCCTTTTCTGGGGTGGCTGGGGGCAGATGTTTTTAGCCACGGGGGGGACAATAACCATGGACCCTCTCCTGGCTATTAATATCTGCCCTCAGTCACTGGCTTTACCACTCTGGCGGAGAAAATTGCGCGGGAGCCCACGCCAATTTTTTCCACCATTTAACCCTTTATTTTAGCAGCTACAGCGCCAAAATTTTGCATACACACACTACTAACATTAGTAGTGTGGAATATGCAAAAAAATGGGGATATGAGATGGTTTACTGTATGTAAACCATGTCTCATATCCTGTCGGGTTTGGGAAGGAGAAATGAAAAGCCAGCAATTGAATTACCGGCTTTTCACAGATATCGCGCTGTAGTAAATATAAATACAGACTATATATATATATATGTGTCTCAATGATATATATATATATATATATATATATATATATATATATATATATATATACACTGTATATATGTTTTCCCGAACATTTGAGCACATAAATCCATTAGATGTCGGTTTTGCAAGCCTGCGAGAAAATATCGCAGTACGGATGCCATACGGATTACATACGGAGGATGCCATGCGCAAAATACGCTGACACACCCTGCCTACGGATCACTATTTTGGGAACATTTCTCCGTATTACGGCCGTATTACGGCCGTAAAATACGGACCGTATTGTCTTACGCCAAGTGTGACGCCGGCCTTACTCTGGACTCCGTCTGGCCTTTGTTCATTGCTGGCTCTCTTTTCAGATGTGCACAAGACTGTGGCTGACATCACTTTTATGCATGCCTAAAAAACAGGACACCACTGTATCACAGGCCAGACGGCGTCCATAGTGCCTCCAGTTGCCTTAGATCACTTTCTATTCCAATATAAGGGAGGCAAAATGACCAAAAACTAGCATTTCAGGAATTTCTTTTTGTTTTTTTTTGTTTTTTTATGCTGTTCACCGTATGGTAAAAGTGATGACAGCTTTATTCTTCGGGTCAGTACGATTAGAGCGATACATGCATTGTACCTGTAAGTGTGAAACTGGCAGAAGCATTTAAGATCATGATGCTAACATGGTCTAAACAGGCCACCGCAGCTGGCAGATCTGGAGGTTTCATGACAACCTCGGGTTGCCATAGCAAAGATCGGCCCCCAACCCTGTCCTAGCCTCCTAAATGGTGCAATCACAGTAGTTACAGGGTTAAATGGCCATGACATAAGTTTACATCATAGGTCGTGAAACCCTTCCCAACCATGATGTAAGCTTACGTCAAAGGTCGAGAAGAAGTAAGGACTCATAGAGGGACTAAGTAAAAAAGAGTTAAGGAAAAAATTGCAAAAATTATTTTAAAAACACCCACAAAATAAAGAACAAAAATTTTTATGTAGAAACAAAAATAAATTAAGTGAAGTACACATAGTTGGTGTCACTGAACGGCGCAATTTTTTAAAAAAATTAACAGTTGCTGTTTGGTTACAGCCTATAAAACCTACAAGAGAAAAAATGAGCAAAAACCCTTCTATAAATAAGTAAAAAGTGCATCTAAATAACAGAGTTTTTAATAATACTGTTTTTGATCAAAAATAGCATAAAAGCCAGCTATTACAGCTCTTTTTTACTACAGTGCAGGACTATCCCAATCTGAGTTACCTTGTCATGGTGGGATGGTTTTTATGCTATTTTTGATCAAAAACAGTATTATTAAAAACTCTGTACTTTTTGCTTTTTACTTATTTACAGCAGGGTTTTTGCTCATTTTTTCTATTGTAGGTTTTATATGTTTTGTGGCCAATGTGAGCATGCGTTTATGAGCTGCATGTGTACCAACTCAAGTGAAGCTCGATTTTTGTGTTTTTTCTTTGTATTATTGCATTCTGTGCAAGCTGGGGTGTAGCCACCCTTTTCTGAGCTGGAGATTGTATATAAAGCACCCCCAGGCTGGTGTTCTACTGGTTGGGCCCAGTCCTGTTGTCTGCCCTTATTCACACTGATGTCAACATTGACACATGGTAAGGTTTTTGGTTTTTAATATTAGACAGTGTAAGACTGTCTTAATCAGAGTTACCTTGTCGTGGTGGGATGGCTTTTATGCTGTTTTTGATCAAAAACAGTATTACTAAAAACTCTGTGTTTTTTAGATGCACTTTTTGCTTTTTACTTATTTACAGCAGGGTTTTTGCTCATTTTTTTCTTATGTAGGTTTTATATGTTTTATGGCCAATGTGAACATGCTTCATATGTACCAACTAGTGATGAGCGAGTGTACTCGTTGCTCAGTTTTCCCTCACATGCTCGGGTGACCTCCGAATATTTCTTAGTGTTCGGAGATTAAGTTTTCATCACCTCAGCTGAATGATTTACAGCTAGTAGCCAGGCTGAGTACATGTGGGGGTTGCCTGGTTGCTAGGGAATTCCCACATGTAATCAAATTGTCTAGTAGTTGCAAATCATTCAGCTGCTGCAAGGAAAACTAAATCTCCGAACAGTCATAAATACTCGGAGACCACCCGAGCGTGTTCGGGAAAACCCGAGCTGTACTCGTTCATCACTAGTACCAACTTAAGTCAAGCTCAATTTTTGTGTTTTTTTCTTGGTTACTGCCTATGTAGGTTAATTCTGTTAACCCTCCTACATAGGCTGGAAACAGTGTGTGCATGCGTGCGTGCGCATGTGTGCGTGTGTGTGTTTACTTACCGGTTTAGTAATAAGGGTGTCTGGCTGACATCTTTTCGTTACTAAGCCTAGGGCTTGGTGTAAATGATAGCTGCTGACACCAGAAAAAGAAGGTGTTGAACAAAGAAATAACATCACCAAACTTTTTTTAATATCTTTATTTAGCTCAAGAAAGCCTTCATTGCTGTAAAAAACTGCGGCAAAAAACGTACCAAAAATGTGGCAATACATCCGGTTTTTTTTTGTGCCAAGAGATGCAGAAAACTTGCAGACATTTCTGTAAGCAAATACTCAACATGTGTACATACCCTAATGGCCTCTCCTCAGGAGAGGCTGTCAATGAAAAAAGTTGTGGCCAGCCTCTTTAAAGGGAACCTGTCACCCCCAAAATCGAAGGTGAGCTAAGCCCACCGGCATCAGGGGCTTATCTACAGCATTCTGGAATGCTGTAGATAAGCCCCCGATATAACCTGAAAGATGAGAAAAAGAGGTTAGATTATACTCACCTGGGCGGGCAGTCTGATCCGATGGGCGTTGCGGTCCGGTCCAGGGCCTCCCATCTTCTTACGATGATGTCCTCTTCTTGTCTTCGCGCTGCGGCACCCGCGCAGGCATACTTTGTCTGCCCTGTTGATGGCAGAGCGAAGTACTGCAGTGCGCAGGCACTGGGCCTCTCTGACCTTTCCCGGTGCCTGAGCACTGCAGTACTTCGCTCTGCCCTCAACAGGGCAGACAAAGTACGCCTGCGCCGGAGCCGCAGCGTGAAGACAAGGAGAGGACGTCATTAGTGATGAGCGAATTTACTCGTTACTTAAGATTTCCCGAGCACGCTCGGGTGTCCTCCGAGTATTTTTTAGTGTTCGGGGATTTCGTTTTCTTCGCCACAGCTGAATGATTTACATCTGTTAGCCAGCATAAGTACATGTGGGGGATGCCTGGTTGCTAGGGAATCCCCAAATGTAATTAAGCTGGCTAACAGATGTAAATTATTCAGCTGAGGGGAGGAAAACTAAATCTCTGAGCACTAAAAAATACTCGGAGGACACCTGAGCGTGCTCCGGAAATAATAATAATAATTATTCTCGAAATCTCGAGTAACCAGTATATTCGCTCATCACTAGACGTCATCGTAAGAAGATGTGAGGCGCTGGACTGGACCGCGACACCCATCAGACCGGACCGCAGCGGGAACGCCCCCGGGTGAGTTTAATCTAACCTCTTTTTCTCATCTTTCAGGATACATCTGGGGCTTATCTACAGCATTCCAGAATGCTGTAGATAAGCCCCTGATGATGGTGGGCTTAGCTCACCTTCGATTTTGGGGGTGACAGGTTCTCTTTAAGCCCTCTTAGTCATATACATCCCACATGGCTGTGTGAAGCAGGAGAGATGAGATGTCTGGAATAGTGGTACAGATCTATTGCTACAATATATTATACTAGATGGTGGCCCGATTCTAACACATCGGGTATTCTAGAATATGTATGTATGTATGTATGTATATAGCAGCCACAAAGTATATAGCACAGCCCCCGTAACACAGACAGCCATGTAGTATATAGCACAGCTATGTAGTATATAAGAGCCACGTAGTATATAGCAGCCACAAAGTATATAACACAGCCCACGTAGTATATAGCACAGCCACATAGTATATAACACAGCCCACGTAGTATATAGCACAGCCACGTAGTATATAACACAGCCACGTAGTATATAGCAGCCACATAGTATATAACACAGCCACGTAGTATATAACACAGCCACGTAGTATATAGCAGCCATGTAGTATATAACACAGCCTTGTAGTATATAGGAGCCACGTAGTGTATAGCACAGCCACGTAGTATATAACACAGCCCACGCAGTATATAACACAGCCCACGTAACACAGACAGCCATGTAGTATATAGAAGCCACTTAGTATATAGCAGCCACTTAGTATATAACACTGCCCACATAGTATATAGCACAGCCGCGTAGTATATAACACAGCCCAAGTAATATATAGCACAGCCCACGTAGTATATAACACTGCCCATGTAGTATATAACACAGCCCACGCAGTATCTAACACTGCCCACGCAGTATAACACTCCCCACGCAGTATATAACACTGCCCATGTAGTATATAACACTGCCCATGTAGTATATAACACTGCCCACGCAGTATCTAACACAGCCCACGCAGTATCTAACACTGCCCACGCAGTATATAACACTGCCCACGTAGTATATAACACTGCCCACGTAATATATAGCACAGCCCATGTAGTATATAACACTACCCACGTAGTATATAGCAGCCACGCAGTATATAACACAGTCCATGTACTATATAGCTGTGTGGGCACCATATCCCCGTTAAAAAAAAAAAAATTAAAAAAAAAAAATAGTTATATACTCACCCTCCGGCGGCCCCCAGATCCAGGGGAGACGTTTAGCGATGCTCCTCACGACACTCCAGTCTCAAGACTGCATTGCAGTTTCGCGAGATGATGACGTAGCGGTCTCGCGAGAGAGCTATGTCATCATTTTGAGAGACCGCAATGCATGGCCCGGAGCGTCGCGAGGAACGGGAAAGGCGCCAGAAGGTGAGAATAGCACGATTTTTTATTTTTTAAATTATTTTAACATTAGATCTTTTTACTATTGATGCTGCATAGGCAGCATCAATAGTAAAAGTTCGTCACATAGGGCTAATAGCAGCGTTAACAGACTGCGTTACACCGCATTATGCTGCGATGTAATGCAGTCGGTTTAACGGACTTCTACAACGCTATGTGGGTGGCGGGCGCTGACTGGGAGGGGAGTATGGAGGGGGCACTGAGTGCAGGGGAGTAGGGAGCGGCCATTTCACGGCCAGACTGTGCCTGTCGCTGATTGGTCGCGGCCAGCTGGCTGCGACCAATCAGCGACTTGGGATTTCCATGACAGACAGACAGACAGACAGACAGATAGACAGATTGACGGAAGTGACCCTTAGACAATTATATAGTAGATTCCAAGTTTGCAGTGTTAACATTGTAGATTTGGATATAGCAAACTAGCTAGTTAGTATTTATATTTCTTATGCTTAATTATTACTACAAATGTTTGGTTTAGAAATCATATTTATTTCTGTTAGTTTACATTTGCTTTACGTATTGCTCAACTGTCAGAAAGGTTCGAGCTGCATTTCAACATGGCAGCTAATACCAATTTACAATGCACTCTGCCTGTTGTAAGTCAAAGCATTGCATTACATCTGTTTGCTAATAAGTGAGATGCAATGTGGTAACAATGTTTTGCCCCACTCCTGTGGTAACAACGTATATTTCACATGCCAGATGTCACCCTATGGCTGTAGCCCAAAAGCTACTGGTACTACTGATGTGCTGTGCATTGTGCCTGCCATTCATACTGACGGCAGCACAGCAAGGCCTTATAAGCTACCTCTGCCTCCTGGGCTACTGGTTGTGCATGCGTCATATAAATAGGAAGATAGTGATCTTTAAATAAACAGTTCCTTATTACAGTACAAACACATCTAACAGCCACAGCTCCTATCCAGATATTAGACACAGCATTTTACAGCTATAGCCCAGTGACACCGTATAGTTCCTGTACAGGAAGGTATTGGAAATGTTCTACTTGATGCACTCGCAGTCATTGATACGGTCAGGACACAGCAGAGAGAATAAAGTATAGGAACAGAGGCCACAGTAATGCAGTCATATCAAGGAATTACTAACAGACATACACTGCTGCAGAGGAAAGAGGACGCAGTAATATAGCCAGCAACCAACGGGACAGAAGCGACACACAGCGTAATGCCCTCATGCACACAGAAGGGCTTTTGTGGTCCTTCAAGAAAGCTTTGATTCATTAATCCTTCCTCCTCTCACTCTCTCTGTCCATCTGCCTCACTCTGGCAGTCTCTCCATCCATCTGCCTGTCTCTGGCAGTCTCTCTCTCCATCTGCCTGTCTCTGGCAGTCTCTGAATACATCTGCTTGTCTCTGGCACTCTCTCACTCCATATGTTAATGTCTTTTTAACCCCTTATTTATAGTAAAACCAGTTCATTACATAAAAAACATGTATGCTTTTCATAATTTAGATTATATTTCCATGTTTCATAATTATTCCATTATTTTCAACAAACGTGCTTGCATGCATCGAAAATACTTTCCCCTTACTCGTAAAAAAAGTATATTTGGATTTATCCTGACATATGTATATGTTTTTATTTCTGTAATTTTATTAATTGTATTGTAGGCATGTAGGTATTTTAGGTATGTAATGATTTATAGCCTAGTGTGTACAATAGTTTTTACTGTGATATTTAATATAATTTTATAACCTTTTACCATACAGACCCAGTGACTTTCATCTTGATTTGGTGTACATTCTATTTTAACTGTATGTTCTTTTTTGGTGTTATACTAAAGATGCTCCTTACTCCATGTAAGCCTCTGTTTGTGTTTTGCCTAATATTGTATAGGTTCACAATTGTGCCACAAAATACAGCGCTGCCAGTCAAGGTATGGATTACACAAGACCTATGAAGGTGTTGCGTGGTATTTTGCATCAAGATGTTAGCAGCAGATCCTTTAAATCCTGTATCTCTACGATATGTACCAAATATCATCCTTATTTTTCCATTACATCTCAAAAATGCTCAACTGGATTTGGCTTTAGTAAATTGTGAGACAAAGTCAACAGTATGAATTCTTAGTAATGTTCCTCAAACCAATTTTTGCAGCAATTTGTCTGGACACATTATCCTGCTAAAAGAAAACATTGCGATTAGGGAATACTGTTGCCATGGAGGGGTGTATTTTGTGTGCATAGTTTAGATAGATGGTACATGTCAAACTAACATCCACATAAATGCCAGAAGCTGAAGTTTCCCAGCTGAAGAAATGACGCTCTGAGCATTATGCTGACTCTAACTCCTTGCCTGTTTACCATAGCACATTCTCCTGCTGCCATCCTTTCCACATGTAAAGTTTCATATCTATGAGCAGATCGTTTAAATGTTGCTATCATAACTCATGACTTGCAAGCAATGTTATGCAAGTGGTTATATTGTACACCAAAGGGTGGGGAACCTCCGGCCTTTTTCCAGATTCCCAGCAACCGCAGTGCTCGGGCCAGCAGCTGCATTTTGACGGCTGTCATCTCTTTAAATTATTCTTACTCAACAAGCATGCACACACAGCTTTCACTATTGAATGCTGCAGAGTGTGCAAAGAAAGATTGTGTCCTTGTAAGAGGGTGCGCCATGAAAGATGAAAATCCTGAGCACTGTGCGGCATTTGTGCAGGAAGATTGTAATCTACTGCCCAAAAAGGACCCTGTGGATCCAACTGGAAGAGGGAGAGTTTCAGGAGGGAAGTATTTGGATGGAGCACTGAGTCAGGTGACCTCGATGTCAGAGTTATCTGGCATAAAAGGCCAGTGCACCAAAACGAGAGCAGAAAAGGGATAGCCAGAACATGTCGAGGAAGACGCTGAGGTCAGGGCATCTGGTCATGGCAGCAAGGGCAAATAAGCATGTTTTGGCGTGCCTGGAAGCAAAACCCAGGGGGCACCAGGAGAGTTCCCAAATCCAGATGACGCTGGTTAAGGCCCAAAGGACAGACCTGTGCTAAGAAAGTTCCGGAGCTCAGACTACGCCAGTCAAGGCCCGCAGCACAGATGTCACCAGTCAAGAGTCGAGGCCCAGTGAGTGACATTCGCAGTTGGTCAAGCACCAAAAATCTGTGAGGAAACTCCGCTTGGGGGTAGACACCTTTGGTGATGAACGGGAGGCGCAAGTGAGCCAGGCCATTGCTTCCAGCACTGATGTATGGTGCAGAGGTTGGCCTGTGCTAGTACAGCAGACAGGGTGAGGGCAATTGGAGGGATGGAGGACCAGCCTTGTTAGACTTTGTCAGGAGGACTTGCTGCCTAGCGGTAAGAAGCGGACCTGCTAAGGCCTGTGTTAGAGGAAGAAACAGTGCAGTGACTCTCATGGTACTGGGATTATGTTGCGCCAGAGTCCCTGCATGCTTCTGGATAGTTATAATTTATCACCCTTGTTAGACAGTTATAAGAGCAGAGACTGTTATAATAGTAGAGTGAACCTGATGATTCATTGTATATCTTATATTGAATATTTCATGCTGTAATTACCCAGTTTTGTACTAATACCCATTAATATAGTTACTGCATTTTCCCAACACACTAGGGAAGTAAACAGTTTCATTGGTTACTTTCGCCTTGTCCCTGTCTGCGTGTTACATCCGGTCACACATGCTTACATACTCATGCTGGTCAGTGCCAGCGCGAGCATATACTTTGTGGGTAAAATTAGTACGCAATGCCCTCACATCCAACAGAATTTACAATTCCGGTCTCCCAGTGTCTCCTGATTGTCCTCGCTGCTGTGCCCTCAACATTCCAGTTAGTCTGTGTCTCGACCCTCTCCTGCCATTCTCCCAGTGTCTCCTGGTTGTCCTCACTGCTGTGCCTTCATCTTTCCAGTCAGTCGGTGTCTTGTTCCCCTCCTGCCAGTCTCCCAGTGTCTTATAGTGCCAGTCTCCTAGGGTCGTCTTATTATCCTTTCTTCCGTGTCTTTTCCAAATCAGTCTGTTTGCTTCCCAATCCTGTCCTAGTGTCCAGTTCTCCTGTCGTTAATACCTACATCTCTGTCCAGCCCGTATTCTTGTGCTCCAGCCGTGTTACTCCCACTCCTGTACATCTCCTTTAGGTACTAGCTGCCGCAGCAGTAGTCTCCTTTGGGCCTGCCCCTAATGCCCCCTGTATAGGGGGTGGTCCACCGGGTCTACTCGCTCTGGGAAGGTTCGCTGTCGCGGTCCAGCAGGTCCACCTTTGGGGTTCCTCTAGCGTTCTCACACAGACAATTTTTAAAATGAACTTTTGTTCATGAGAAAACCCCTTTAAGAAGCAAATATCAACGCCAACATGGCTCCTCATAAAATGTATGCCAATGACAATGAAAGGAAAACAGCAAAGGCACAACGTCGAAGACAAAAACGGGCAAATGGGACACTTGAAGAGCAACAGCATCGCTGGGACTAAAACAAGCACGAGTCCCCTGATGCAAAAGTCATTAGATTATCACAGGATACCATTAGGCAACAACAGCACCTCATGCCTGCCCCCATCGTGACATTAACGCCCTCCCGATGCGATAGCATCCGGCCTCCATCTAGTTTTTAAATATCGTAATCACGCATTTTTATTTGTTCCAATACTCCAGCTGTTACTTAACTATTGCTTTTGCAAAAGGATCAGCCATATTTAGAACTTGAATTTCCACTACTCTTTTTTGCTTGTCAAATCATTGAATTAGAGAACAATCTTCAATTGCTTACCACAATTTTTGAAAGACGAAAGATAATTTTTTTGCTCGCATTAATGATTTCTTGAACGATAAACAAAGTTTTTGGACATATCTTTCAGTCGCTCATTCCACTCACCTTACACAATCGTGAACGATAAGTCATTATCATTAACGATAGAATCTGACAGATTATCAGCCAGTGTAAACGCAGCTGAAATGATGCACATGCACCCAGTCATTCACATTAGGGAAAAATCAACTGTTATTTATCAGACCAGGCCACTTTTTAACATTTTGTCCAGTTTAGATAAGGATGCTTTCACACAGCGTTTTTGCCCAAAATCGGTAAGCTCGCAACCCACGTCAAAGGTCTTCACACTTGCGAGACTTAACCCCAAATTTAAAAATGGCTAACATAGAACAAAATTTCTAAAAACATCATAGAAAAAAAATACAGCCTTTCCAACAACAGGTAAGATTAATGGCATGGGTGTCATCAATAGGCTGTAAGCCAGACATTGTGCACCACATGTATCTGTGTCACTGGCGTCCTATGTTTAATTCTACACAGCAACCCTCCTCAATGAATTGAAAGGTTTGTGAGTGGTTGTTTGCCTCAGTATTTGGTGTCTTGTGCTGCTCTTGCCTTCATCATGGGGGCCTGCGGAATCCTGCTAGTGCATTGGTAATCTGACCTGGTATTGGTAAATGTGAAGGATGACACCAGAGAGATCACGCAGAATCCCATTGCTGCCACCACATGTGATGAACCCGCACTTCGCCCGTAATGCGGTCACCCGACTATCATCAACGTTACGTTCTGCACCCCCTGGGGACATGAAGGGTCAGCTTGGTAAAGTTTTACAGAGATGCCCCCTGTTCACACGGGCCCATGGAGGCACAGGGAATGAGAGGATGTGGCCCATGCAGTCAATGACGTGGCATCACATTTGCTCACAACCCTGACAGGCCCCTTTCACTAACACCAATGAAACAGAGCGATGCCACACCGGTAGGACTGCCACCAGTTCCTCGATAGATATACAGGATTATATCGGGTCAGAAACCAGCCACTGTAGCATGTAGCAAGTTAAACCGAGAAACAGACGTGTGGATTCGTGGATCGAGATAAAAGAGCAGCAAGTTTAAGTTATATATTTAATCGCCTTAAGGACACATTAGACAATACACTATATACACGATGGTATACAATGTTCATACAGCGGTAGAAATGTTTTGAAATTTTGACTTTCAGGCTCTGTAACAATTATAATGGAACACTCAGGAATCTCTTGGCTTGAGACAAATAAGCAGCAGAATCAAATATAGTGATAAGTCTGTATTATTCAAACAAACACTGGTGCAAGCGTGAGCAAGTTCAAAACACAGCAAATAAGGTGAAATCAGGATAAGTTTCTTGCAGCTCGGCTGCAGGCAAAGTCAATATTCAAACGCACAAATGTGGGTGCAGCATGTGCACAACAGTTCAAGTGGACGGCAAACTGGGTCCTTCTCAGGAATAGTTTGCTTGCAGCTCTGCTGCAGGCAAAGTCTTATGGGCGTAGGACTTTCTGGGGAAATGCAGATCATAAGACACAGTTCATACCAGGGCTGGCAGTATTAGCAAAGAGTCCAGAAGCAGTGCAGAGCTTCGAGTCCAGAAAAAGTCAAATAAACTAGTAGTGGAAATCAAACAAGCTTAGCTGTAGCAGGATGAGCTTACATGTCCCAGCAGGCAGCAGAAGAATGCAGAGAAATGCAGGAGAACCTCTGAGAGCTGAGAAGGTTAGCTGAATAGGCGGAGCCGGAGTATCTGGAGAGGGGAAGTCTCTTGCAGCACAAGCCAGGGATTCAGGCAGAATACACAAGCAAGGAGAATGAAGCAAGCCAGGCTTATAAAGACAGGGAAGTCAGATCACATGAGCAGATTAGAGGCAGCAGATGCCATCTTGGAAAATGGCAATAAAACACCACAGATAAACAAGGAATCCAGAGTCCTTACAGGCTCCATGTTTCATTATCCACTTCTGCTTTCATCTTGAGACTGCCATCATTTTATAGACAATCATCTTGGATATCTCATACTTAAAATTGACTTGCAAATATTCAGCATATGATTAGTTATGCAGATTCATGTAATGTCACTGCATTGTTACTGTTTTGCTCCTAAATATCTAAATTTTATTTTTTATTATTTTGTTATTTTCTTTATCCACCGTTGGCTTTCAACACTGCTTGAATTCTTCTGGTCATGCTCTCCATCAGATTTAAACATGTGTTGACTGAAATTTGATCTTAGGTCTCTTCTACATGTTCCCAAAGTTGGTGCATACTGGTCGACTCTTTTGGGTATGTATGCAGTTTTTATCTTCAATTCTATCCACAAGTGTTTGATTGGGTTGAGGTCTGTTGACTGTGGGGGCCATTCCAGCACCTCTACTTCATTGTAATTGAACCATTTCTTCACCAATCTCAACGTATGCTTCTTGTTGTTGTCCTGTTGGAATACTATATCATCCTTTTCATACCCATAGTTCTTTAGTATACGACGTAACTCATCTTGTAGGATACTTGTATATTATTATTATTATTATACATTTTTATAGCGCCATTTATTCCACGGCGCTTTACATGTGAAATACGGGGCAAATATAGACAAATACATTAAACATGAGCAAAAAACAAGGCATACGGGTACATAAGGAGGGAGGACCCTGCCCGCGAGGGCTCACAGTCTGCAGGGGACGGGTGATGATACACTAGGAGAGGGTAGAGCTGGTTGTGCGGCGGTTCAGTAGGTTCAGGATCACTGCAGGCTGTAGGCTTGTCGGAAGAGGTGAGTCTTCAGGTTCTTTTTGAAGGTATATATATAAGGTATATAGCTCAGCATTGAGACCATCATCGATCCTGGTCAAGTATCCAATGCCTGCTGTGAAACAACACCATATCTTCTGGCTTCCTCCACCGAACTTGACATTTCCTTCAATGTCTCAATCCATTAGTCTTTTTTTCCCTTGTTTCTTTCAGACTCATTTGCACCTATCAGAGCCTAGTCTATTGACTTTCATGTCATCACTCCAAATCACCAGTTTCAAATCTTTAAATGTCCACTTATCGTACTTGTTTACAAACTCGAACTGATATTTCTTATGACAATATTGAAGTTGAGGCTTCTTCGCCTTTTTTCGGGCCACCATGCCAGACTCCTGTAATGTGTGTCACGTGTTGATTGCATCAACGTCTGTGATCTCTCTATTATGAAGCATACAAGACACCTCCACTGCCATGTTTGTCGCCCTAGACCTTGGGATGGCTTTTGAATGGATGGACGGACTTCATTTTGTATTCTTCCAACTGTCATGGCACTCACTCACACATGATGCAGTGTGACAATTTTTTTGGCCAAGAGACCGCTATCGATGAGCTGAATGATGCTGTTTCTCTTTTTTGGGGAAATCGCCTTCATGGCTGCTCCTTGATTGTAATCAATGACCTTTCACTTGGGAATCAACCTAATAATACACTGAGATATTTCGGAATATGAGAACAGGTTGGATTTCGTAGTATTCATGAAGAAAAATATTTTTCCACCACCAGGAACAAAACAGTAACAATGTATTGTCATGACAAGAATTCGCATAATTAATCATATGCTAAATAGTTGCAAGTCAAGTTTATGTATGAGATGATTGTCTCCTTGACTTCTATCCATACGATATCTTGTCACGACCTCCCCAGAGAAAAAACAGTAGGCCAAGTTGAACACGAGCATTTAACTCATTTGGGTCACTCACCTCCTGCCCTCTGGCATGAACCTAAATCCCCTCACTTTCCCTATGGCAGCTAAAAACTCCAAAACCTAAGGTGAGTCATAACTTTTTAATGGACAGTTCTACGGACATGGTTTTGCAGTTAGACCAAACAAAGCTTTGCTATCTGGTTTCTACTGGCTGTTCTGTGTATCTCCATACTCCTGGATGCTAGAATGAGTCGAGACCCAGGTAGGCATTCACCATCTTCTGGGGATCTTGGAAATTGTACAGCTAGGACATATAGTATCCCCATAACTCCTTATGGAATCATAGCTGACTCAGCAAACCAGTTTAGACTGCATGGAATCCACATGGCAAGCAAGCCTTTTTTTCTGAGCTTAGGTGGCTCACAGTGTGAGATCTGTCATTCATAGCCTTTTGACATTTGACTCCCCCAGGTGCTGCTAGCTGCACACTGAATTGGGTCTAGGTGTTCTGTTACAGCTGCACATTTTTAGGAGTATTGTACGCTGTCAATAAATCCCCCCATCCTTCACAGTAAGGCTGTATCTTTTTTAGATGGGAAAATTTGCTAAATCGGCAGTGTATCAAATACTTATTTTAAAATACTGTCAGTTTTTAAATCTTGAGCAGCTAACAATTGTTCTCAATTTAATTTTAAGTCATTCCACACAGGCCTCAATTCTGCGATGACCTTATTGACGAAAAAAACTTCCCAACTATGACTGTGATATATTAGAGGAGAACAGATTTATTTTGTAAGCTACTGATGCCCATGTCGTTTCCAATTAGCAGCACCCTTTCCCCTAATCTGGGCACCCTCTCATAACCTTCACAACCATGCCGTCCCTCCTGTTTTCTCCAGTGAGGCCAGGAAAACCTTAGTGTTTCAGTGAGTACTGAAAGGAATGTAAAGGGAGGAGGAGAAGAGATGGGGAAGACAGGAGGATGGTTGTAGGAGGGAGCAGAAGGACAGAGAGTAGGGAGGGGGCGGAAAGGAGAATGACAGTAGAAAGATCCAAAGTTTAAAAAAGAATAAAAGAAACATTTAAAGGGCTGCTTTGCGGTATAAAACTCACCTGGCTGTATGTATACATTAAATAAAGATGCATTAAAAGATAGAATTTGGTATATTGGAAAGAAAGAAGCCTATTTATACATTAAAGAGAGGATGTTTCCAGTGGTTAAGGGTCATATATCAGTCAAAAGATAAAGGTGCATTCAGATGGGCCTATGTACAAGTCAATCAGAGCCTCATTTATTAGCCTGCTTATACTGATTGAGGAGAATGGATAGGAAAAGAATAAACAAGTCATTCTCTGTTTACTTGGGGTGATGTGCTGCCAATAATGATGATTTTTATGCCAGCATAAACTATCTAATTACCCAACGAATCAGGCTTTGTTCATCGACTTATCGGCACAATGTTTACGCTGAACGATAGTTTAAAATGAGTGTACTCATCCACCATTTCTTCACCTATCTCAATCCACCTCAAATTGTAAATTTGTTGTGAAATAAAGCACTCTTAGGAAGTTCCTAGGCAGTCCTTCAGCTGCTGACCCCAAAGGGGCAGGATCGCAGTCATGGACTTGGAGTTACAAGCAGGACAGGATTCGGAATCTGTTTGGACAGTACAATTCGGAATCAATGGACAGGTGCGGCCTCAGTGTTCAGGTATTGCCAGTGCAGCTTCAAGATTCAGGTACCGCTGGAGCGGCTTCAGGGTCCAGGTACTGCTGAGGCGGCTTCAGGGTAACATACAAAGTATACAGGTATATGTGAACAGGTTCAGAATAATGAACTAACTTCACTAGATTAGGACATGGGTCCTGGCAACATACAGTTGCACACATGAGATGTAGGGAAAGCACAGGGGTTGCTCAGGCACCTCCCTACTGGGGAGGGTGCCTTTTATTCAAGATGCCTCCCAGCTATTGGCTGGGGGCATTTTCAAGGTAAACACACTGCTCCTCTAAGAATAGGGGAATGCCTGCGCACTAGGTGTGCCGCCGGGAAACCTGTACGGTGTTCACAAGAGCAGGACAAGAAGCAGGAAATGGGGAGAACTCACCGCGCGGCCGAGGTGGTGCGCATGTTGATGTACCTACATGGTACAGGAAGTGGGATCGTGCAGTGGTGCCGCCATTAGTGTTACAAAAATCCAGACATAGAGTAGATGCAGACATGTTTCAGACTAAACGTCTGTAGTCATTACACATACATGATGCAATGACTAAGGATGTGTAGTCTGAAATGCGTTTGCGTCTACTCTATGTCTGGATTTTAATGGATTTGCAATAAAAAAATTTTTTTAAAGATCCCTCGCTGAATGTACCTTCCTTTCCCTTTGTATGATAGGCACCTTTCCATTACTAAATCCAAGGCTTGATGTCAGCTGTGTTTTTGGACAATTCACAGCTGACATCCACCCCAACTACCATTACCCGGATTGCCAATGCAGCAGGGCATTGGCAAGATCCACGACAAAGTGCCAGAATTAGTGTATCTAATGGGGTGGCTGTGGTATGGTATTTTTAGGCTGGGAAGGGCCCAATAACCACGGACCTTTCTAGCCTGATAATATCAGCACACAGCTGTCTGCTTTACCTTTGCTGGTTATAAAAAAACGGGGGACCCCACATCATTTTTTCATTTATTTATTGATTTGTTAGGTTAATAGCTGTAACATTAAGTCAACATACAAGGCACTAAAGGGTGCCATTTTTTATAATGTGTCCTATCAATCTATCTACCTATTTATCTATAAAAGGGTCATTGCAAAGGTTACAAATCTTCAACATATAAAAATTATTTTCTGCAAGGCATTTTATTCTGGTACGTTTCACACGGATTACCACACTGATGACGTACACGTACACAAGTAAGTCACACGGACCTGCAACACTGATAACACCAATACTGTTTTTTCCAGAACCGGTATCATCAGGACATGTGAAGGGGCCTTAGACTGTCTACTTAGAGGGTTGAAAACCTGAGCTTATATTGTTACTCTTACAAGCAAGTGACTGCTTCTTTGAGCTTTTTATCTGCCACCCAGTTATTGAAAACTTGATGTCATGGGTTTTTGTTGGCTTTGAATAACATATTATTTTATAATCATTTTATTTCTGCATCTATTGTTGTGTTGTGTGGTTGGTTGATTGAGTGAGGGGGCAAGGGCGAGCAATGGGGAAATGCACATTTATGCATATGCATGGGTACAGTATGTGTATGTAGTAGATCAGGCGTAGATATATGTTGTCAGCTTTAGCATACACCCTTGGGTATGACGTTGAGTTGGATTTCCATACTGCCTCAGATTCTGTGACTTATTAAAGTGGGAGACAGGGGCAGGGAGTGAGCGGCATATGAGGCAGACATTGCAGCACTTAGTTCTAGTTTTATATCCTTGGATAACAGATAACTCACTGTTTGGAAAGACTCAAGCGAACGCTGAACATTATACAGTGGGTCCGGAAAGTATTCAGACTCCTTTAAATTTTTCACTCTTTGTTTCATTGCAGCCATTTGGTAAATTCAAAAAAGTTCATTTTTTTCTCATTAATGTACAATCTGCACCCCATCTTGACTGAAAAAAACAGAAATGTAGTAATTTTTACAAATTTATTAAAAAAGAAAAACTGAAATATCACATAGTCATAAGTATTCAGACCCTTTGCTCAGTATTGAGTAGAAGCACCCTTTTGAACTAGTACAGCCATGAGTCTTCTTGGGAATGATGCAACAAGTTTTTCACACCTGGATTTGGGGATCCTCTACTATTCTTCCTTGCAGATCCTCTCCAGTTCCGTCAGGTTGGATGGTGAACGTTGAAGGACAGCTATTTTCAGGTCTCTCCAGAGATGCTCAATTGGGTTTAGTTCAGGGCTCTGGCTAGGCCAGTCAAGAATGGTCTCAGAGTTGTTCTGAAGCCACTCATTTGTTATTTTAGCTGTGTGCTTAGGGTCATGGTCTTGTTGGAAGGTGAAGCTTCGGCCAAGTCTGAGGTCCAGAGAACTCTGGAATAGGTTTTCATCCAGAATATCTCTGTACGTGGCTGCATTCATGTTTCCTTCAATGACAACCAGTCGTTCTGTCCCTGCAGCTGAAAAACACCCCAAAAGCATGATGCTGCCATTACCATGTTTCACTGTTGGAATTGTATTGGACAGGTGATGAGCAGTGCCTGGTTTTCTCCATACCGCTTAGAATTATCACCGAAAAGGTCTATCTTCGTCTCATCAGACCAGAGGATCTTATTTCTCATAGTCTAGGAGTCCTTCATGTATTTTTTAGCAAATTCTATGCAGGCTTTCATAGTCTTGCACTGAGGAGAGGCTTCTGTCAGGCCACTCTGTCATAAAGGCCTGACTGCTGGAGGACTGCAGTGATATAGTTGACTTTGTGGAACTTTCCCCCATCTCCCTACTGCATCTCTGGAGCGCAGCCACAGTGATCTTGGGGTTCTTCTTTACCTCTCTCACCAAGGCTCTTCTCCCATGATTGCTCAGTTTGGCTGGACGGCCACGTCTAGGAACACTTCTGGTGGTCCCAAACTTCTTCCATGTAAGGATTATGGAGGCCACTGTGCTCTTGGGAATCTTGAGTACTGCAGAAATTCTGTTGTAACCTTAGCCAGATCTGTGCCTTGACAGAATTCTGCCTCTGAGCTCCTTGACCAGCTCCTTTGACCTCATGATTCTGGAGAACCCGCCAGGGCCGTGGGGATACTTGGTACCAGGCCGGTCAGTTCTTAAAGGGGATGTGGTCACGGTAGCACTGACCCGGTCCGTGGCCCTGGGCATCCAATGAAAATAATGATAAAAGGGAAAATAAAGTTTATAGGGGATTATAACGCCACCTGTGGTATTCGGCAAAGGCAAATAGGTGATGTTAGCCGACGCTGCTTGAAGAGACCACTGGGGCTGATGGTGATGCAGCAGTGCTTTTACAGCTCTCCACAGGTAGAGCTACACCCCAGGGCAGTGATGGTGTTAAAGGGTGATATTGGTGGTTGTAGGGCAGGGCAGGTGACGCAGTAATAATTCAGAGGACACAGCAGGGTGCAGTTTCCACACGTTTACTCACAGTTCGTAGTTGTAGTCCCCAGCCGGGGTGCTGTGCCTTCTGAGTCTGTGGTCCAGCCAGCTCTCAAGTAAATAGGGTGCACCTTCCAGAACCCCCTTTCTATGTTCCTTTCCTGGCCATCTTGCTGCGCTGGCTCTCACTCTCCTGCCCTGCGCCTTTACACACAGTGTCCCAATCCAGCAGCCTCAGATCTTGGGCGACACTCTCTGTTGGTTCCCTGGATCCTATGTGGCTGCCTTTTCAGCGAATGTGTTGCATCTGGCTACAGCACATGCAGATGCTGCAGCCTCCAGCTGGCTAGCTAAGTCTTGTAGTCCTCCACTAGTCTTGGGGTCCGGTTCCCCACTGCGACCTGGTCCCTCCACCTGGTGATGGTCAGCGTGGATGCGGGCCCCACAGGTGGATTACTCACTACCCGTGCCCCTAGGACACCTTCTTTCCTTCTGGAGCTTCTCTCTCTTCAGCCTTTTCTCTCTAGCTCCCTCTGATAGGGAGCTTCTTTCTGCATGTTTCACTCCATTCAGCTCCTCTCACAATCTCTGACTACTTTTCCTCCTAATTAGCTCTTCCCCTAACTACTCACTCCACCCACACCCTCTACCTAGTTACCCTCTCCAGACAGGGATGAGGCCATCCTCCCTTAGGGTACACCCAGATGCCCTGACTGGAGTGTTGTGGTATTGGATGCAGGTGTGGAGTCCCAGTTAGTGCCCCCTCCTTACCTGAGAGCGAAGTCCCACACCTCTGGATGAGGTGTAGTACCTCTGTGCTGACCAGACCTCAGGAGCGTCACAATTCTCATTTGGTCTGACATGCACTGTGAGCTGTGAGGTCTTATATAGACAGGTGTGTGCCTTTCCAAATCAAGTCCTATCAATTTAATTAAAAACAGCTGGCCTCCAATGAAGAGTAGAACCATCTCAAGGAGGATCACAAGGAAATGGGCAGCATGTGACTTAAATATGAGTGTCTGAGTAAAGGGTCTGAATACTTATGACCATGCGATATTTCAGTTTTTCTTTTTTATTAAATTTGCAAAAATTTCTATATTTCTGTTTTTTTTTCAGTCAAGATGGGGTACAGAGTGTACATTAATGTGAAAAAATGAACTTTTTTGAATTTACCAAATGGCTGTAATGAAACAAAGAGTGAAAAATTTAAATGGGTCCGAATACTTTCCGTACCCACTCTATAGCACCTAGCATTCCTGTCTTGTTTTCAGATGGTCATGACTGAACGCAAGATGGAATGGGAAAACGATCATACAGGATCTTTCAGCATGGCAGCTCTGTTCAGTATTTCTAGGCTGTAGCCCTCAGCACCACATGATTCTGAGGCCTTGGTGGCAATGGCTTCTTATAGACTAAAACCTACTCCTTTATTCTAGCAGCAAGAAATTATAGGACCTGAAGTACATTGAATAACAGATGATTTAGAGAATATACTAGATTGGTGCGAGGCCCATATAAGATGGAGGGATGCAACCCAGTGGATTTCTTTGAATCATGGAAAACCTCATGTTATTGGAAAAGATGCCCATTCCACATTTTTCACCATCGAATAGGCTCACGTGGTAACCACCCAGTCACTTCCAGCAAGTGCTCTGTTGAGGTCTGCTCTTATCCATTTGGTGCATTTTAAGGCCAGAGATTCTGTTCATAGCACTTAAAGAGTTATTTACTGGTAAGAACAGATTACCCACATATTCTGATATCCTGATTTTTCTGCAAATGTGCCATATAAACTTACTTGACATGGAAATATGGTTAAAAGATCTCCAACTGCCAAGATCTATGCTTTATCGCACCAAACTCCAAGTAGAGGCGAGAAGAGAAACCCATGTTTTTAAATTCTCAAATGATGCCTTATCCTTGCTCGTCTGGAATGGTAGAATCCTGTGATACAAAAGTTCCTGAGGATGAGGTCCTTCTTTCTTATCATACTTAAAACAACGGGCATAGCCAATAAACGTGGAAAGAAGTGCTGCCTATAGCACCACATAAAAAAGTGCACAAATAGCATTAACGTACATTTAATTAGTAGCACCTATAGCAACAATTCATGTCAATAGTCAATGAACTTCACAGATTCAAACAGGTATAACGCAAAAAGATACCAAGGCAAAGTAGAACATTTAGAAAATGAATTACTGAAGGCAAAGGGCAGTCAAACCAAATATTGATTTGATTTAGATTTCTCTTTTGATCATTGACTTTGCAATTTGAAAATTGATACAAAAACACTTGTATTATTGAAAGCATTTTTACTTTGCAGCATTTTCTTTACACCTGCCTCAAACTTTTGCACAGTACTGTAGTAGTAACCTTCTCTTAAGCTTGAAAAAGACTGTGGAGCCGAAATGTTGCCTTTTGCACATATGGCTTATTAAACATTTCACTGGACTTTTGATAGTTTTCCATTTTTGACTGCTGACTGCTTTCTTTGATTTTACATTATCTGTTTTTTTCGGCTACACCTATCTTTCATTCTGAAGCTGGAGCTGCCTCATTTATTTGTTTATATATGAATAATAGGGGGATATAAAAAGAGAGATATTATTGCATGATTCTAAAATATTATCACTGCGCTATTAAGCCTTTGCTAGGCTACTGTACATTTTGAATATGGTATCCAGTTTTTGGATCCGCATTTTAAAAAACATACTGGAAAGGCAAAATTGGTAACAATAATGGACAAATGGGCAACTAGATTCTTAAACAGGATGAAAGGCCTATCCTATATAACGAGAGGTTGGAAAAGTTGAGCGCCTTTAGCTTAGCAGAAAGACTCCGAGGTTAATCTTCTTTACAGTGGGGAAATAAGTATTTGATCCCTTGCTGATTTTGTAAGTTTGCCCACTGACAAAGGCATGAACCGTCTATAATTTTCATAGGGTAGGTTAATTTTAACATTGAGAGATAGAATATAAAAAATAAAATCCAGAAAATCATATCATATTGTATAAATTATATACATTTATTTGCATTTTGCAGTGAGAAATAAGTACTTGATCCCTCTGGCAAACAAGACTTAATACTTGGTGGTAAAACCCTTGTTGGCAAGCACAGGGCTGCCACTAGGAATTTCGGGGCCCCATACTGGCAACATTTTCTGGGCCCCCTTGAGAGTCCGCCCAGGCTCCACCCCAGCCCCACCTCCATCCCGCGAACCTTCCACAGTCCCATCGCCCTTTCTTGGAAAAACTCCACTTCTGCACCACATCCTCACCAATCACACATTAACACTTCCCATCACCAGATCACATACATAGCCAGCAGCTTTTGAATACAATTTTGGCCAGGCTCTACTCTACTGTAGCTTATTAAACATTTGTTAAAATATCCAATACAATTTAGGTATACTTTTATTTATTTTTCAATTTTCAAAATAATCAATAATATCACATACAAGGGACAAATACCACCGACCATGACCAGACCACATGTTACCACCACAGTGACTGAATAATTACACATACAAGGAACAAATACAACCAAAACATGACCAGACCACATATTACCACCACACAGTGACCGATTACTACAATACTTATCATCAGTAGAAAAAAACACAATACTAATATCACCCTAAGTGCCATTAAACACAGGAGAGTTGTACTTAGTATACAGTGTCTGTGTACAGGTAATACAGTGATAACCGGTGACATTATACATATGAGCTCTGTCTATAGTGTCAGTGTACTAGTAATTCAGGGATCACCAGTGGACAGTGTACAGATAATACAGTGATCACCAGAGACATTATACACAGGAGTTCTGTATATAGTGTCAGTGTACAGATAATATAGTGATCTTCAATGACATTATACACAGGAGCTCTATATATAGTGTAAGTGTACAGATAATACAGTGATCACCAGTGACATTACACACAGGAGCTCTGTATATAGTGTCAGTGTATAGGTGATACAGTGATCAGCAATGACATTATACAGAGGAGCTCTGTATATAGTGTCAGTGTACAGATAATACAGTGATCACGAGTGACATTATACACAGTAGCTCTGTATATGGTGTCAGTGTACAGGTAATACAGTGATCAAAAGTGACATTATACACAGGAGCTCTGTATATAGTGTCAGTGTACAGGTAATACAGTGATCACCAGTGACATTATACACAGGAGTTCTATATATAATGTCAGTGTACAGATAATACAGTGATTACCAGTGACATTATACACAGGAGTTCTGTATGTAGTATATAGCGTACAGGTAAGACAGTGATCACTGGTGACATTGTACGCAGGAGCTCTGAATATAGTGTCAGTGTACAGGTAATACAGTGATCACTGGTGACATTGTACACAGGAGCTCTGTATATAATATACAGTGTATACTGTGTGTGTAAATGTAATACACTGAGTCACCAGTGACGTCTCGAGATGAAGTCCTCCATCTTTACTTTTCATCCAGCACAGACCGCCATGATTTCTTCCAGCCAGGACTCGTCTCTGCAGGAAATAACACAGTTATCTAGAGCACCGCTTGCAGAGCACATTACTTAATTTTTCCCGACTTCTACACCAGATGAAGAAGAAAAGGCGACAGTACAGTAACAGGACCCCCTTCATTGAAAACAGTATCCTCCAAAAATAAAAATACATCACTGCAGTAATAATATCCTTTAATTAGCCTATACAGTAATGATATTTCCCATCCTGGCCCCTTGTGTCTCATTCTCGGCTCCAGCCATGTTTTCCCATCTTGCTCCCACATGAGCTCCTTTCCTGCCCCCATATGAGCTCCCATCCTGCCCCCATATGAGCTCCCATCCTGCCCCCATATGAGCTCCAATCCTGCCCCATATGAGCTCCCATCCTGCCCCCATATGAGCTGTCATCTTGCCCCCATATGAGCTGCCATCTTGCCCCATATGAGCTGCCATCTTGCCCCATATGAGCTCCCATCCTGACGCATATAAGCTCCCATTCTGCTCCATCTGAGCTCCCATCCTGCCCCCATATGAGCTCCCTTCCTGTGGCTTTCAGTGCCGTCTCCCTCATTTATTTGAGGTGCGGACGTGCCGACACATAACAGTGACATGATATGCCGGCGGCGTATGCGCCGATGTCAGCAGCTGGCCTGTGATTGACTGGCAGCTGGTAACTATTGCTGTGCAGAAAGCCAGTGGATTTCTGTACCGCAATATATTTCAAATGAATGTGCCTCCTCAGATGCACATTTACTTGAAAATTGTGGACCAGGAAACTGGATTGCGGCACCGCTTCCTGACAGTTTGGGCAACTGCCTGCTATTTTTACAAGCAGTGTCACTGAACCGGTGAGAGCCCCCTGAATACCACCACTGCAGCCAGTGTCTTAAGGTATATTCCCACAGTCAGTAAATGCTGCAGGTTGGACGCTGCGTACATCCGCAACATTCAACCCGCAGCGTCCAGATTTTCCAGCGTAGTGGATGGGATTTCAAGAAATCCCATCTCCACTATTCGTGCACCGATGCCTCCAGCTTCCCTGCAGAGACGCACATGCGGTGCGTCTTTCCAGACCACAGCATGTCTATTTATCTCCTCTGCAAGATAAATATCACCAGTGCAATGTATTGGACGCGGTTATTCTGCACGGCTAAATGAACATATGTGGAATCACCTGCGTTCAAAAGACGGCAGCGTTTTGGATAGAGCAGACATGTGCTGCCGATTACTGACCGTGGGACATACCCATATATATACAGTATATATAATCTTCTCACCTGTGTCTTGCCTCTCTCTTGTGTTTTCTGTCTTCATACTACTTTCATCTTTTCTCTCTCCCGCTCTCATTTTTATATTTCCTTCTGCCTCCTTCTCCCTGGTGGTCTGGTGGCTCCACCCCCGACATTTAGCCCTGCCTCTTCATGGCTCTTCACAGTCTGAAAGCTGTGATGCTGCTGGACGGGGGATCCGATGCTCTTCTCCTGGCACTGCTGCTGACTGCAGATGCGGGGGGTGAGTAGTGTCACAGCGTGTGTGACTGCTCTCCCCGCTACACTGCAGCCGGCAACTCGCTGCAAGGCCACGCGCACTACCCGCGCTCTGCTCCAGTCCTCACTATGCAGAGAGGGAAGGAGCAGAGAACAAGTGTGCGCGGCCGCGCTGATACCTGGTGTTCCAGCACACCGGCTTAGTACCAGGTGAGCAGAAGTGAGTTAGATGGTTTTGTAGTTGATGATGAGATTTGCGCACGTCAGGAGGAATTTTGGTCCACTGCTCTTTGCAGATCATCTCTAAATCATTAAGATTTTGAGGCTGTTGCTTGGCAGCTCGGAGCTTCAACTCCCTCAATAAGTTTTTTATGGGATTAAGATCTGGAGACTGGCTAGGCCACCCCATGACCGTAATGTGCTTCTTTTTGTGCCACTCATTTGTTGCCTTGGCTGTATGTTTTGGGTCATTGTCTTGCTGGAAGACCCAGCTATGACCCATTTTTAATGTCCTGGCGGAGGGAAGGAGGTTGTCACTCAGGATTTTATGGTACATGGCTCCATCCATTGATGCAGTGACGTAGTCCTGTGCCCTTAGCAGAGAAACATCCCCAAAACATAATGTTCCCACCTCCATGCTTGACAGTGGTGACGATGTTCTTTGGGTCATAGGTAGCATTTCTCTTCCTCCAAACACGGCGAGTTGAGTTAATGCCAAACATTTCAATTTTTGTCTCATCTGACCACAGAACCTTCTCCCAATCACTCGCAGAATCATCCAGGTGTTCATTGGCAAACTTCAGCCGGGTCTGGACATGTGCCTTCTTGAGCAGGGGGACATTGCGGGCACTGCAGGATTTTAAACCTTTACGGTGTAATGTCTTACCAATGGTTTTCTTGGTGATTGTGGTCCCAGCTGCCTTGAGATCATTAACAAGTTCCCCTGTGTAGTTTTAGGCTGATCTCTCACCTTCCTCATGATCCAGGATACCCCACGAGGTGAGATTTTGCATGGTGCCCCAGATCGATGTCCATTGACAGTCAGTTTGTATTTCTTCCATTTTATTACTATTGCACCAACAGTTGTCTCCTTCTCACCCAGCGTCTTACTTATGGTTTTGTAGCCCATTCCAGCTTTGTGCAGGTCTATGATTTTGTCCCTAATATACTTATAAAGCTCTTTGGTCTTGCCCATGTTGTAGAGAATAGAGTCTTACTGATTAATTGTGTCTGTGGACAGGAGTCTTTTATAAAGGTGACTGTATAAGACATCTGTCTTTAATGCAGGTAACGTGTTGATTGGGGGTTGGTAGGGGATAAAATGCTTATTTCTCACTGCAAAATGCAAATAAATTTATATAATTTATACAATGTGATTTTCTGGATTTTATTTTTTGATATTCTATCTCCCAATGTTAAGATTAACCAACCCTTAATATTATAGACTGGTCATGTTTTTGTCAGTAGGCAAACTTACAAAATCTGCAAGGGATCAAATACTTATTTCCCTCACTGTACATCTTCTAAATAGTAAAGGGTTCTATACAGTTAGAGCATTCAAACTGTGGATTTCCCTACAATAAAAGATAACAATGGCAGACACTATATCAGCATTTAAAAAAAGACTGGATGCTTTACACTGTGAAGGTATACAAATGCATGCATCTGGCAATTGTAAGGCTAAGTTCACACGTTGCAGAATTTCCGCGGAAATTTCCACGGCAATTCTGCGCCTCCTGCCGCGGGTATATCGCATGCAGAATTAGCATGCATATACCCGCAGAAAGCTAGCGTTTTGCAAGCATAATTAGCTTGCAGAATGCTAGCGTTTCCCAAGCGATCTGTAGCATCGCTTGGAAAACTGACTGACAGGTTGGTCACACTTGTCAAACACAGTGTTTGACAAGTGTGACCAACTTTTTACTATAGATGCAGCCTATGCAGCATCTATAGTAAAAGATCGAATGTTTAAAAATAATAAAAAAAATAAAAAACATGGTTATACTCACCTGCAGACCTCAGCGGCGTCCGTTCCTATAGCTGGAGTGCAGTGAAGGGCCTACGATGACGTCACTGTCTTGTGATTGGTCGCGTGAGTCACATGAGCGGTCACGCGACCAATCACAAGACAGCGACGTCATCACAGGTCCTGAACCACATCATCTATAGGAACGGAAGAGAGATCATGCACCGGAGAGGCGGGAACACTTTGGGGGCCATCAGAGGGTGAGTATAGGACTATTTTTTATTTTAATTCTTTATTTTTGACCAATTATATGGTGCCCAGTCCGTGGAGGAGAGTCTCCTCTCCTCCACCCTGGGTACCAACCGCACATGATCTGCTTGCTTCCCGCATGGTGTGCACAGCCCCGTGCGGGAAGTAAGCAGATCAATGCACTCCTATGGGTGCAGAATCGCCGCGATTCCGCAATTTTAAAGGGAACCTATCACCCCGTTTTTTAAAGATTAGATAAAAATAGCAGCGATGTCCGTTATTTCATTGGTGGTCGGTGGGCGCGGCCATCTTGCGAACTCGGCTTCACGAAAATGGCCACCGCAATAGCCATCTGCGCACGCGCGGATGCCCGCGGCCATTTTCCTGAAGCCGCGGCCAGCAGAGCGCCGCTTCTGCGCACGCGCGGCCAAAGCAAGATGGCCGCGCCCACCGACCACCAATGAAATAACGGACATCGCTGCTATTTTCACACCCCTGTGCAGGATTCGGGACCTTGGACATGCGCACACCACTACGCCACCAACGTAATGATGAGCCTGATCTGGGGGAGAAACAGCGCTGTGACCACGCCCATCCGACCTGACCAACTTGAGTGACAGGACAAAACGGCCACTTCACAAAGGTATTTCGGCAGCCTAACGGGGGTGTAAAGGCACCAAAAAGGCACTAATGTAAAGCCCAGCTCTGCCCCTATTTCACACTATTTTTATCTAATCTTTAAAAAACGGGGTGATAGGATCCCTTTAATGAACATGCTGCGTTTTTTTCTGGATTACGATTCCGCTCAGGAAAAAAATGCAGCATGTGCACAAAAAATGCGGAATGCATTCTACTACATAGGATGCTTAATGTAAGCGTTTTTTTCGCGGTTTTATAGCGTTTTTATAGCGAAAAAAACGCGAAAAATATGCTACGTGTGCACACAGCCTAAGACTTCAAGGGTGGTGTATCTAAGTGCTTATGTCAATTAGAATATAAATTTAAAAAAATGAACATGAATTTAGATAAAGACTTGGTGATCATTAGGATCAGGGTTGGGCAACTAATTTTCCCAAAGGGTGATGTGAGATATTTTGACTGTTGTGGAGAGCAGAACCAACCGGATGAACTGAAATTTGTTTATTATTATTGTTTTAAATTAATTTGAATCGCTTAAAGGGAATCTGCCAGCAGGTTTTTGCTACCTCATCTGAGATCACCATACAGTAGTGTAGGAAAAAAGGCCTTGATTCCAATGAAGTATCACTTAGTTTACTGGGTACAGCATTTGTGACACAGAGTTGTTAGCTGGAGCATGCAGCAGAGCTGAAAAAGCTAACCCCACACCATAGCTTTTTGTGTACATTGTCTATTGACAGTGAGCAGCTTATCAGGGGAGAGGGCGTGGTCGGACAAGGGCTCACGTTCACTGTGGTCCAGGATGTGATAATCTCCTGGGGATTAAACCTTCATTTGGAAACAGTATACAGCCTAATAAATTACACATTCCTGAAATCGGTGTCTCAGGCTCTTCATTATGCTATACTCAAATTGCATAGCAAAAACCTGCTGACAGATTCCCATTAATATCTAGCAGAATTTTATATATTGATTAGCTGCTACTGCTAATTCATGTTTTATATTAGGGCTTATTATAACATTTAAACATGTAGTAGCTAATCACAACCATATAATTTACTGTTTTTTTATTAAGTTTATAAAAAAAAACTATAAATCATACAGCTTGTGTTATTCAGTGATTGTACCTTGGTCAACAGCTTCCAACAAAATATGATGCTTTTACAGTGTCAACATACATGTGCATCTCAGAAAATTAGAATATCATCAAAAAGTTAATTTATATCAGTTCTTCAATACAAAAAGTGAAACTTGTATATTATATAGAGTCATTACAAACAGACTGATTTATTTCATGTGTTTATTTCTGTTAATCTTGATGATTATGGCTTACAGCCATTAGAAACCCAAAAGTCATTATTTCAGTAAATTAGGATACTTTATAACACCAGCTTGAAATTGATTTTAAAATCCGAAATGTTGCCTACTGACATGTATGTTCAGTAAATGCACTCAATACTTGGTCGGAGCTCCTTTGGCATCAATTACTGCATCAATGTGGTGGGGTATGAATGTGATCAGCTTGCTGAGGTGTTATGGAAGCCCAGGTTGCTTTGATAGAAACCTTCAGCTCATCTGCATTGTTGGGTCGGTTGTCTCTAATCTTCCTCTTGACAATACCCCATAGATTCTCAGGCAAGTTTGCTGGCCAATCAAGCACAGTGATACTATTGTTTGTAAAACAGGTATTGGTATTTTTGGCAGTGTAGACAGGTGCCAATTCCTGCTGGAGAATTAAATTTCCATCTCCAAAAAGCTTGTCGGCAGAGGGAAGCATGAAGTGCTCTAAAATTTCCTGGTAGACGACTGCGCTGACTTTGGTCTTGATAAAACACAGTGGACCTACACCAGCAGATGACATGGATCCCCAAACCATCGCTGATTGTGGAAACTTCACACTAGACCTCAAGTAGCTTGGATTGTGTGCCTCTCCACTCTTCCTCCAGACTCTGGGACTTTGATTTCCAAATGAAATGCAAAATTTACCTTCATCTGAAAACAACACCTTGGACCACTGAGCAACAGTCCAGTTCTTTTTTTCATTGGCCCAGGTAAGATGCTTCTGGCATTGTCTATTAGTCATGAGTGGCTTGACAAAATGCGACACTTGTAGCCCATGTCCTGGATTTGTCTGTGTGTGGTGGCTCTTGAAGCAATGACTCCAGCAGCAGTCCACTCCTTGTGAATCTCCCCCAAATTTTTGAATGGCCTTTTCTTAAACCTTTCAAGGCTGAGGTTATCCCGGTTGCTTGTGTTTTTCTGTCACACTTTTTCCTTCCACTCAACTTCACATTAATATGCATGGATACAGCACTTTGTGACCAGCCAGATTATTTAGAAATGACCTTTTGTGGCTTAGCCTCCTTGTGGAGTGTCAATGACTGCCTTCTGGACATCTGTCAAGTCAGCAGTCTTCCCCATGACTGTGGAGACTGCTGAAACAGACTAAGGGACCTTTTTAAATGCTTAGGAAGCCTTTGCAGGTGTTTTTATTAATAATTCTAATTTACTGAGATAATGACTTTGGGTTCTCGTTGGTTTGGCTGATGAAACATTAAATCAGTGTCAGGGAATGCTAATCCATCTGATGGCATGGGTTCATTCTCATGCACATGTTCATCTGTCCGATCTACTTCATGTTATCTGAAGACTTCATGGCAGCCTGTGGTTTAAGATTAGCAATCACCTCTTACCATTCTTTCTCCAGCCTCTATTGCCTGTTGCTGTTGATGTTTGTTATCTGGAGATACATCACACAAAATTTGTAGACTGTTGCTGTCAAGTCCTAGAGGCATTGGTGTTGTGAATTCCGTCTGGGCTCCCTCTGGTGGCCTTTAGCGATACTGCGGGTCTGGAGATGGGCTCAGCTGCCTCATTTCCTGCTTTGCTGGTTCGTATTTAACTCCACCTGCACCTTTGTTTGTGGCCTGCTGTCGTTGTATTCAGTACTGGTTCTGATCTCTCTGGACTTCCTTGTGACGTTGTCACAAGAGAAGGCTCAGCGCTTTGCTAACCGCCGTCGCTGTGTGGGTCCCCGACTTCGTGTGGGGGATTTGGTGTGGTTTTCTTCTCGTTATGTTCCGATGAAGGTTTCCTCTCCTAAGTTCAAGCCTCGTTTCATCGGTCCTTATAAGATTTTGGAAATCCTCAACCCTGTGTCATTTCGTTTGGACCTCCCAGCATCATTTGCCATTCACAATGTGTTCCATAGGTTATTGTTGCGGAGATATGTGGTGCCTGTGGTTCCTTCTGTTGATCCTCCTGCTCCGGTCTTGGTCGAGGGAGAATTGGAGTATGTGGTGGAGAAGATCTTGGATTCTCGTGTTTCGAGATGAAGGCTTCAGTACTTAGTTAAATGGAAGGGCTATGGTCAGGAGGAAATTCCGTCTGGGCTCCCTCTGGTGGCCTTTAGCGATACTGCGGGTCTGGAGATGGGCTCAGCTGCCTCATTTCCTGCTTTGCTGGTTCCTATTTAACTCCACCTGCACCTTTGTTTGTGGCCTGCTGTCGTTGTATTCAGTACTGGTTCTGATCTCTCTGGACTTCCTTGTGACCTGTCTCCATCTGGAGAAGCTAAGTCTTGCTAGTTCATGTTTGCTCATTTTTCTCTTGAAAATATGTTCCATTATATGATGAGTTCAGTCCAGCTTGCTTATATGTGATTTTTTTGCTTGCTGGAAGTTCTGGGGTGCAGAGTGCGCCCCTCACATCGTGAGTCGGTGTGGGGGTTCTTGTATTTTCTGTGTGGATAGTTTTTGATAGTTTTTGTACTGACCGCACAGATCCCTTGCTATCTTCAGTCTATTTAGCTTTAGCGGGCCTCATTTGCTTAAACCTGTTTTTCATTACTACGTTTGTATTTTCCCCTTAACTCACCGTTATTATTTGTGGGGGCTGTCTAAACTTTGGGGTCATTTCTCTGAGGCAAGTGAGGCTTGGCTTTCTCTCTAGGGGTAGTTAGTTCCTCAGGCTGTGACGAGGAGTCTAGGTTTTTAGGTAACGCTCCACGGCTGCCTTTAGTGTGTATTGGATAGGTTCAGTGTTGCGGTCAGTATAGTTTCCACATCCCCAGAGCTCATCCTAATATTCTGGTTTACCTATCAGGTCAGTTTGGTGATCCTACCACCGGATCATAACACATTGGCATACCAATAATAGCAGCTGACCATAGAGCCACTATGAAGTCTGTAGTGCAGCGGGGTTGGTGCAGTTTGACAGACAGGCAGTAACCACAGGAAAATTCAAAGCAAAAGTCTTTAATGTCAATAACTCACTAAAGGAACAGCACACGGTATCCTCCGACTGCATCCAGGTGTCAAAACAGTCCTAATCTGAGACCTGTTGCCGTGGAGAAATGCACCGCCATGTGGGCCATCAGACTATTTTAAGGACTATTCGTGGGGCCATCATACTATTTGAGGGTCAGTCATACTATTTGGAGGGCTATCACACTAATTGGAGTACTATGTGTGGGCCATCATGCTATTTGTAGGTCTATGTGGGGGACATCATACTTTGCAGGGCATCTTACTATTTGTAGGGCTATGTGGGGGCAATAACACTGTTTAGAGGGCTGTGTGGTATCCATTATACAGTTTGAATGGCTGTATGGAAACCAATTCTACTTTTTGGAGGGCTGTGAAGGGGCCAATTACACTGTTTGAAGGGCTGTGTCGGTGCTATTATACTGTGTGCAGGGTTGTATGGTGTCCATTATAATGTGTGCAGGGTTGTGCAGGGGCCATTATACTGTGTGGATAATGGGTGGAAGTGCAGCGCCCCAGAGTCCTGGTCGTTGCAGTACTGACGCTCCGCCACTAAGGGGAGTGATGGTACGTCTGATGGCACTTAAGGAGTTCACCTGACCAGGTATCACAGTCACACATTACACTTCACACTCTGGCCTCCAGGGGGAGCAAAGGGTTCTATGTATTAGGCCACTCGTCACAATCTGGTAAAACTGGGGGTTGGATAGGAAGTTAGAGAGAAAGCTGACTGGGTTTTGCCTGGGCAACACCTAGTGAGAGAAGGGGTTGCTTGGGAGGATTCAGGGGGGTCCCTGTCAGGGGTGGGATCCTGACAGAGGCCTAGCGAAAAGGACAGATCGTTACGGAACCGCGCCTGCACCTGATTGCGGCGGTATCTTAAGAAAGGATAAGAAGCGAGGTTTATTGTGGAGAAGTCAGAAATGAGATCGCAGCACAAAGGAGAATAGAACCAGTAGGAGTCGTGCCTTAAGATCGTGACAACATCCTACTGAGGCGCGTAGCCGGTGGCCGGAACGCCGAGGAAGTATTGGGCTCCAAGCATTACTTCAAACAGCGGCAGGGCAGTTGACTTTAGGTTGGCTGTCTCACCTAAATCACCTAAGCAGACATAGGAGGCAATTGTGGGAGAGGGGCGACTCTAGGGTCCCGGAAGAACTCCAGGCCTACCCGTCATACGGGTGCGTCCCAGCCAAATCATCTGGGGGACGGAGAAGGACATCAGAACAGAAACGAGAGTTGTGAGAAAGAACATGAGAAACAGACGCAACAGTTGTGAGGACTATCCCGTGGTGCTCAGCAGGGAGGTACTACAACACACAGGCGCTAGAAGGTAGGCACTGATTTCCACCTGCAAAGGGAACTCTGGATGTGCCTTCGGACCGGCCGGTCTCAGCCAGCCCTGTTAGCAGTACTCTGGATTGCGGATTCTGAAGCCTTCAGTAAAGAGGTAAAGAGACTGCAACCCTGTGTCCTCGTTATTCATCGCACCTTGCACCACGCACCATCATCACACCTTTCATTGGACACCCCTTAGCAGGGTCACGGACCGGGTCTAGCCACCGTAACAACCCCAGGACCGAGACAGAGAGGCCCGGTACCGAGTACCCCGCGGCCCTGCGTCTGGGGGCGCTCCAACTTGGCGTCACGAACAGGATCTACTTAAGCCTGAAGAATCAGGTCATGTGTGACTTGGAACTGTGTCTGAATTGTGCTTGGACTGTGACTTATTGCAAAGACTGTGTATTGACGATTCCCGCCAAAACCGCTGCCATTACAGTGCTAAGAGGAGCGCAGGAGAAGAAGAGGGGCGTGGAGTGGGCGTACGCAAGCTGAAGAGTGCGAAAGACAATGGCCGCCCAGTCTAAGTATTGCTGTATCCTGAGGACGTGTCCGTCAGTGGCTGGGGTCCGCCTCCTCATTCTCTATGGAGGGTGGAGACAGGGCCGCCCCCGAAAAAGAGTGCAGGAAGAAGATCCAGAGGAGGGGACAAAGATGGCGACTTCCAGGACACCGCATGGGGACGACCCGGCCCAGTGCAGGGCTGCATCACCCGCGGCAGTCCCGGATTCACTGTTGCTGCAGGGACTGACCATCGCAGGGCTGCCGATGGGGAGGCCCAGCAGACAGTCGCCTGATGACTGGGAAGCCGCAGCTGTAGCCCGGCAGCTGGTGCGCTGCCGAGAAGCCCACGCTCGTGTGAGTTCCTACGGAGATCCGCCTGTCCCCCGCGTCCTCCACTCTACCCGCTCTGACCGCGGCAGACCCCCGAGCCCTGCCAGTGGATTGGGAGCCGCGGGAGCCGGACCTGAGGATCCTACCAGTGACGGATCGCCGACGACACCTGGTGGCGGCGTGGAGGAAGCAGCCCCGACCGGTGGCCACGATCGACCTAACGGGTGATATGGAGGTCCCACCATCGAAGTGGGGTGTGGTGGTCATCTTTAACTCCCATGAAGGAAGGGGAGTCATCCAGGAGATTGGGGAGCCACTAAAGGTCCACATCACCCGGAGCGAGGTGGAGCCTTGCTATGAAGAGATCGATGCGGATCGCGACCTGGAACCCGGGGATGCCGTGACCTACACCCGGTGGCAAAGAGGGACCGGTTGGACGGCCCGGGGCTTCCAGCGGTGCGTAACCCTTCAGGCCGCCACTGAGACTCAGGGGACTATACCCGTTGCGGGAAAGATGACAGAAGCCCCTGCTACGGACCATCAGGCTGCCCAGGCCCATCGTGTGACTGTGGGTCCCACCTGTTCTCGGCTGAGAAGGGTGATCGGTGAGGTGAAGCCGCTGCCGCCAGAACTAGAGTAAGCTCCGATACTCTGCAACTGTAAATAGTTAACTGTTTGTTTTCCTGATGTTTAGCTACCTTAAACCCGACCAGGGTTATTCTTAAAGGGATCCCTTTGTTTACCCGGGATCCCTATTGTTTTTTGCTTTTTTGTTTTTGCTTTTGTTCATTACTGTTTTAAAGACTGCCGAATCATGGACGGTGAATGGTTCACAAACTGTGTTGTAAATAGTTCGCACCTTCTTAAAGGTGCCCCCTACTGGTTTTACAAGAAGGAGAACTTGTTGAAGAGACTGTTCTTGAATACAGCGCAGAAGTTCTTGCCTTTACACGGACTTGCAGATAGAGAGTCTGCACTACCTCAAAGAGACCTGAGTCCCTCTTAAAGGGAATGTTCATATGTTGCACTTAAGTATAATGTTACTTTGAGAATGTTGAATGATAATAGATAGTTTGTAGTTATTTAAGATAGAAAATGTTTAATGATGTTACTAGAGACTGAGGACAGGAAAGAGTTGGAAGCCGAATTTCAATGAAAGTGAGCCAGTAGGGGTTAATGAGTCCTCCTGGAAACCATAGAGAGATGGTTGATCGACCTTATACTGTGAATAAAGATTAAGCTTGCTAAAAAGAAAAGAGGCAGTAGGGCCGGACGAGTAGCCAGGCGGTCCTGCATGTTCCAAAATCAGAGAGTGAAGAGAAAATATTGCATTTAGAAAAAAGAAAAATAAAGACTAAGTTAATTTATATTTTAGGCTGGTTTCACACTTGCGTTTTGATCTGCAGCGTTTAAAAAAAAAACGCAGGTGGTGAAAAAACGCATGCAAACGCTGCGTTTTTTAGACGCATGCGTTTTTGCATGCAGAAAAAAAACGCGGCGTTTTGACGCGTTTACATGCGTTTTTTCCTGCGTTTGCGTTTTTGAAACGCATGTTGAGAAGTGTGTGACAGCTGCCAATCATCAAAATCAACTAGAAAACCCACTATTAATAGAATTACATAGGGTTAGGGTTAGGATCCCTAGGGTTAGGGTAAGGGTTAGCTTTTTATTAGAACAATGTCCTGGTCACCAGGTCACTGATAAGCCACCCCCCACCATCAAGGTGATAAAGGGATCCAAACCCTAACCCTAACCCTACCCCTAACCCTAACCCTAGTGATCCAAACCCTAACCCTACCCCTAACCCTACCCCTAACCCTAACTTTAACCCTAGGGATCCAAACCCTAACCCTACCCCTAACCCTAACCCTAGTGATCCAAACCCTAACCCTACCCCTAACCCTAACCCTAGTGATACAAACCCTAACCCTAACCCTAAGGGTTAGGATCCTAACCCTAACCCTAAGGGTTAGGGTTAGGATCCCTAGGGTTAGGGTTAGGGTTAGGATTCCTAGGGTTACTAGGGATCCTAACCCTAACCCTAACCGTTACCCTAGGGATTCTAACCCTAACCCTAAGGGTTAACCTAACCCTAAGGGTTAGGGTTAGGATCCCAAGGGTTAGGGTAAGGGTTAGGATCCCTAGGGTTACTAGGGATCCTAACGTTAGGGTTAGGGTTAGGATCCCTAGTAACCCAAGGGTTAGGGTTAGGGTTAGGGTTTTCTTGTTTTTTTGTGTTTTCTTGTGCTTTTCTATAGAAACGCATGCAAACGCATGTGCTTAAAAACGCATGCGTTTACATAGACAGCAATACATTTTATTGCCGTGAATAAACGCATGCGTTTTTTTGCGGCAAAAAAAGCCGCTAGAAATTACTACAGGTTGCATTTCTGCAACTAAGCGCACGCGTCAAAAAATGCATGCGTTGCCGAAAACGTGTCAAAACCCATGCTAAAAAACGCATGCGTTTTTAATGTTAAGTATAAAAAAAAAAACGCATGCGTTTTTTAGCACTAAAACGCTGCAGATCAAAACGCAAGTGTGAAACCAGCCTTAGAGTTTTATAGTAAGCCTTTAGTGGGTTCAGCCTATACGCCCTTAAAGGAAAAGTTAAATTATTGTTCCAGAATTTGCACTTAGTAGATAGAATACCCGGCTGGGTAAAGATGGTTATTTATAGTCAGTCATTTAATAAGTGTTATTTAAAAACTTTAAATATGTTTTTGTTTGTAACGTTCAAGTGTCCTCACCTCCCATAAAGGGAAGCACTGTAAAATTTACTTGTTCATTGCATTTCAAAATTTTGTATGTCTTTTGCTAACATGTATTTTTGTTCTTCTTCCCAGTCCGGGAGTACTGGATTTAACCGGGGGGAGTGCAGCGCCCCAGAGTCCTGGTCTTTGCAGTACTGATGCTCCGCCACTAAGGGGAGTGATGGTACGTCTGATGGCACTTAAGGAGTTCACCTGACCAGGTATCACAGTCACACATTACACTTCAAGCTCTGGCCTCCAGGGGGAGCAAAGGGTTCTATGTATTAGGCCACTCGTCACAATCTGGTAAAACTAGGGGTTGGATAGGAAGTTAGAGAGAAAGCTGACTGGGTTTTGCCTGGACAACACCTAGTGAGAGAAAGGGTTGCTTGGGATTCAGGGGGGTCCCTGTCAGGGGTGGGATCCTGACAGAGGCCTAGCGAAAAGGACAGATCGTTACGGAACCGCGCCTGCACCTGATTGCGGCGGTATCTTAAGAAAGGATAAGAAGCGAGGTTTATTGTGGAGAAGTGAGAAACGAGATCGCAGCACAAAGGAGAATAGAACCAGTAGGAATCGTGCCTTAAGATCGTGGCAACATCCTACTGAGGTGCGTAGCCGGTGGCCGGAACGCCGAGGAAGTATTGGGCTCCAAGCATTACTTCAAACAGCGGCAGGGCAGTTGACTTTAGGTTGGCTGTCTCACCTAAATCACCTAAGCAGACATAGGAGGCAATTGTGGGAGAGGGGCGACTCTAGGGTCCCGGAAGAACTCCAGGCCTACCCGTCATACGGGTGCGTCCTAGCCAAATCATCTGGGGGACGGAGAAGGACATCAGAACAGAAACGAGAGTTGTGAGAAAGAACATCAGAAACAGACACAACAGTTGTGAGGACTATCCCGTGGTGCTCAGCAGGGAAGTACTACAACACACAGGCGCTAGAAGGAAGGCACTGATTTCCACCTGCAAAGGGAACTCTGGATGTGCCTTCGGACCGGCCGGTCTCAGCCAGCCCTGTTAGCAGTGCTCTGGATTGCGGATTCTGAAGCCTTCAGTAAAGAGGTAAAGAGACTGCAACCCTGTGTCCTCGTTATTCATCGCACCTTGCACCATGCACCATCATCACACCTTTCATTGGACGCCCCTTAGCAGGGTCACGGACCGGGTCTAGCCACCGTGACAACCCCAGGACCGAGACAGAGAGGCCCGGTACCGAGTACCCCGTGGTCCTGCGTCTGGGGGCGCTCCAGGAGCCATTATACTATTTTGAGGGCTATTGGGGTCAATTATAATGTGTGCAAGCCATTTTACAGTCAAATTAGTTTTAAAAATTACTTTGTAAGGGCTGCAGAGTTGTGCAAAATGCTCTACTGTGACTCGACTGATTTATTTTTTTTCTTTTTGTGGGCAGGGGAGGGCCCAATTAGGACTGCTGCTAGGGGACCCTATGATTTCTATTTATGCCCCTGCCTAGGGGAGTGCTGACAAGTACCAACATCCAGGTCACAGAACCACTCTCTGGAATGAAGTTCCTTCTTACAAGCTTGTTTATTGTTTCATTGGGCTCTTGTAGAGTCTAAAGCAGATTAGCCCAAATGCAGTAGATCTTAAGTATGACCTCCCCTCTAGAACCTGATTAACTGCCATATATCCCTCTAGCAGGTTTTCTCTGAAGATCAAAATACTTTCTATTGCTACCCTCAAATCCTCAGCAGATTTCAAGATTGAGCAGCTCTTGGATTGTGAGAACATCCATTGATTATTCTTTTACTGAAATAATGAAAAGGATATGGTCCTATTGGACTAAGCTGCATTCTTTAGGTGGACCTTTATGCTCCACAATTTATGAAGAAAATCCAGTTGAATTATCCCCTCATGTCCCACAAAATCACTGTCGAGAGGTGCATTGTCCAGGTACTGTTACTTGCCTCTCTCTTGGTCCTGTGCCCTGTCCAAGTGAGTTGTCACGGTCACTGCATTTAGCTAATAGAGTTTTGATTCCATGGTTTTGGAAACCTTTAGTTTATATTTTTGCCTCTATTTTCCTTCTTATCTAAATATAAAAAAAACAAAGAAATGAGCAGGAACACATGTTGATACAAGTGCAATGTGTAGGTGTACATTCGCACTGTAGCCGTTTAATAGACAATGCCATACACTGCAGTAAGTAAAAAAGCTAATAGTAATGGTACATGTAAATAACATATGGTACTTAGTTGACACTAGTTTTGGCGTTAAATGGCCACAGTGTGAATGTTCACATATACAGTGCACTTGTAAGAACATGGGCTCCTGCTCATTTCATTGGTTTTGCTTCAGTTTTTAGCTCTTTGTCCATATGGGGATGTGGATGCCCCTTTTTGGGCTGGTCATTTTGTCTATATAGCTTTCCATAGGCCGGTGCCTGAACAATGGGGTCTGGGTCCTGCACTGCCCCATCTATACTGAGGTCTGCTGACACAGTGAGGTGAACCACAAGAGTTAGGGTCCGTCCTGATTGGAGACACCTTGTCATGGTGGGATGGCTTTTACACTCTTTTGATCAAACTAGTGTCAACTAAGTATTCTAAGTTATGTGTACTATTACTACTTATTTACTTCCTGTTAGGTATTTGCTAGTTTTTAGCTAAATATGTAAGCACAACTCAGTGTTGATCAGTTTTTTGGCGCCATTTTAGCAGCCAGCGCTGCATAGGTGTCCAGATGTACGGTATACTGATAGAATTTAAAGGTAACATGCGGGCTGCATGCATTCTCTACTGGGGCAATTTAGGAGCTTACTGCATACTGTTCATACAGTTAAACTAAAAACACCACATTATACAGTAAGCTCCTAAGCTTGGCCCAGCGGAGACTGTAGGCGGCCTGCATGTTATCTATTAGTCCATTCTTGCCAAAGCCAGTTTCCACCTTTCTAACAGGACAACGTTTTCAACCCTAACATGTCATTATAAGGGCTCGCTCACACTAGTGCAGCGCCCCAGAGTCCTGGTCGTTGCAGTACTGTGGCTCCGCCACTATGGGGAGCTACGGTGCGTCTGATGGCACTGAAGGAGTTCATCTGATCAGGTATCACAGACACCAATACATTTCACAGCTGGGCCTCCGGGGGGAGCTAAGGGTGCTATTCATTAGGCCACTCCCCACCATAGTGGGTAAACTGGGGGTCAGGCAGGAAGTTAGATCATAAAGCTGACTGGGTTGGAACCAGGCAACACCTTGTGGCAGAGGGTGTTGTAGGGGAAGATACAGTAGGGTCTCTGTCAGGGGTGGGATCCTGACAGAGGCTTGGCAACAAGAACGAACGTAACGGGACCGTGCCTGCTCCGGGTAGCGGCGGTACCCAAGAAAGGATTAGAAGAGAGATAGATTGTGCTGAGTGAGAAACGAGATCACGCAAAGGAGAAATACCAGTAGGAGTCGTGCTGTAAGACCGGAGCAACATCCTACTGAGGCGCACTACCGGTGGCCGGAACGCCGAGGGAGTAGAATAACATTCAGCTTCAAGCAATACTCCAAACAGCGGCAGGACAGTCAGTTTAAGGCGGGCTGTCTAACACATATCACCTATGCAGTCTTGGGGGGCAACTTGTGGAGAGGGGCGACTCTAGGGTCCCGGAAGAGCTCCGAGCCTACCCGTCAAACGGGTGCCGTCCCAACCAGAACACCAGGGAGGGATGGAGGATTAGCAGAACATCATCTAATCGAGTTGTGAGGGAACTTAAGAAACAGACACAACAGTTGTGGGGACTTTCCGTAAGCACAGCAGGGAAGGACCACAACACATAGCGCTAGAAGGAAGGCACCGATTTCCACCTGTGAAGAGAACTCTGGAGGTGCCATTGGACCGGCCGGACTTGCGCAGCCTGGTGAACCGTGTTCCGGACTGAGGACCCAGAGATCTTCAGTAAAGAGGTAAAGAGACTGCAACCTGGTGTCGTTATTTACTGCACCGCACCACTACAGCCTCACCACCATCATCCACACCTATTATTCCCTGTGCGCCCCACGGCAGGGTCACGGACCGGGGCCTAGCCGCCGTGACAACCCCAGAGCAGAGACTCGGAGGCCCGGTACCGGGTACCCCTCGGCCCTGCGGCAGTGGGGGCGCCGCACCTTGGCGTCACGAACAGGATCTACTTAAGCCTGAAGAATCAGGTCATGTGTGCCTTGGAACTGTGATTTACTGTGCTTGGACTGTACTTTATTGCAAGGACTGTGCTGCGCCACTTGCCGCCAAAATCCACCGCCATTACAGCGCTGAGGAGAGCGCCGGAGAAGAAGAGGGGCGTGGAGTGGGCGTAGACAAGCTCAAGAGCGCGAAGGGTATTGGCCGCCCAGTCTAAATATTGCTGCATCCTAAGGGCGGGCCCGTCGACAGGAGAGATCCGCCTCTTAATCTTCTATGGCGGGCGAAGACCGAAGAAACGAAACTATGACTCAGATGAGGTGGAACTGGAGACCAGGACAGGCCTACAGAAAAGGATGGCTCCGCATCGACCCCCGTCACCAGCGGATTATTCTGACATGCCTCCGCTGGAGGATTTGGATCCTTGGGAGCTGCCGCTGGAGCATCCCGGGCCTGGACGGTCCCCGACTCATACACCTTCCCCAGGAGGGGCTACCGCAGGTGGAGGTACCCAGTGCCGCGATCCCCGGGATGGCCGCCTCACTTCTGCACACGACCCGGTCACTGCTGCGACCGGTGGCGCCCCGATGTCCCTGCCGTCTAGCACCAATGCACCGGGGGGGCATGACCTCGGGCCCTTCCCCTGGGGGGAATATCGGAACCATCTAATCGCAGAGTTCCAGCGTGAAGTGGAGCGGGAGGCGCGAGGTGAGCTGCTGGAGGGCTCCTTGCCGAAGTGGGGCGTGGTGGTTGTATACCTGCCCCAGACGGGAAAGGGCTTCGTGCAGGAGATCGGGACCGCCCTAAGAGTCCGCATCACCCGGGAGGAAGTGGAGCCCTGCCTGAGTGGAGACGGCGCCAAGTCCTTCCTGAAGCCGGGGGATGTAGTCACCTACCGTCGGCACCTAAAGGGGAGCGGATGGTGGGCTCGGGACATGCAGCGCTGCACCGCCGTTCTGGCGGTATCCCGCACCGAGGGGGAGGAGCTTGCCGCTGAAGCCGCCGCTGCCGCTGCTGCTGCTGCCAGCATTATTCATCGGCCCACACAGACCCTCATTGCAGCGCATGACCTGGTCGTGCAGGAGACCCGAACCCACGGGGTGCACCTGGCCGCGGGAGTGAACTTGGAGACCGACCTGCCTGGGCCGCAGAGGGCCACCTGCCAGGTAAAGCCTCGGTGGGGGCTACCGAAGAACGAGTAAGCATAATTGCTTTATTAATATGTAAATAGTTCCTTGACTGTTTGTTTCCTGATTTTTGCTGCTGAACCCGTCCAGGGTTAACTCTAAAAGGGATCCTTCTGTGGACCTGGGATCCCTATTGTTTTGCTTTTGTTGATTTTTCTAAGTTTTGATACAAGTTTATGGTTGAAAAGAACTGCTGAAATCATGAACAGTGCATGATCCAAACTTCTTGTATATAGTTTGCACCTTATTAAAGGCGCTCCCTACTGGTTTTACTTAAAGAAGGACTCTTTGTGAAGATACCACACTGGAACCTTTGCTGAGTATGGACTGGTAGCTTGAGAAGGCGTGCTACCTCATAGAGACTTGGTCCCCTCTTAAAGGGGATGTTCATTTGTTGCGCTTAACCCGTGATATTGCTTAAGATAGGAAGCAATAATGTCTTGACCAAAGAAAGAGATGATAATGTTTACATGAGAAAGTTATATGTATTTAATTAGTTAATTGTGAAGAAATACTGATGATGTTCTCTGAGAAGAAAAAGGTGAAAGATAGAAGAAGGATGCAGTGGGCCCGTAGGGATAGACGTGGTGTCCAGCATGCATGATAGAAAGAAAGATAATGAGAAGGCTTAATGTTCAATAGAAAATGTTTTGATAATGTTGATAGATAGTTAGGATAGAAGGTAAACCCTGAGTCCTCATAGGAGTCATGTAGAGATGGCTCAGTGCTCTTAAACTGAAAGTAATGTTATGTTCTATACTGTGTATAGTAGTTGAAAAGGCAGTAGGCCCTGGCTGAACGGGGCGGTCCTGTAACAGAAAGGAGAGGCAGTAGGTCTGGTGCCGTTAGGACAGGCGGTCCTGCAGATTTAAAGGAGGAGAATGAAAAAGTTAAATTGCCTTATAATGTGATTATAAGAAGGTCTTTAGTGGATTAAGAGTGTATGTCCTTAAAGGCAAAGTTAAATTATTGTTCAACAATTTTGCACTTAGTAGAATACCCGGTTGGGTAAGAAGAGTTATTTATAGCCTGTTGCTGTGATATTTAACCATGTTTGTAACGTTCAAGTGTCCTCACCTCCCATAAAGGGAAGCCTGTTCAAGTATACCTATTGTTATTGCACTCAACCAAACTGTATGTCTTTTTGCTAACTTGTATTGTTGTTTTCTTCCCAGTCCCGGAGTACTGTGTTTAACCAGGGGGGAGTGCAGCGCCCCAGAGTCCTGGTCGTTGCAGTACTGTGGCTCCGCCACTATGGGGAGCTACGGTGCGTCTGATGGCACTGAAGGAGTTCATCTGATCAGGTATCACAGACACCAATACATTTCACAGCTGGGCCTCCGGGGGGAGCTAAGGGTGCTATTCATTAGGCCACTCCCCACCATAGTGGGTAAACTGGGGGTCAGGCAGGAAGTTAGATCATAAAGCTGACTGGGTTGGAACCAGGCAACACCTTGTGGCAGAGGGTGTTGTAGGGGAAGATACAGTAGGGTCTCTGTCAGGGGTGGGATCCTGACAGAGGCTTGGCAACAAGAACGAACGTAACGGGACCGTGCCTGCTCCGGGTAGCGGCGGTACCCAAGAAAGGATTAGAAGAGAGATAGATTGTGCTGAGTGAGAAACGAGATCACGCAAAGGAGAAATACCAGTAGGAGTCGTGCTGTAAGACCGGAGCAACATCCTACTGAGGCGCACTACCGGTGGCCGGAACGCCGAGGGAGTAGAATAACATTCAGCTTCAAGCAATACTCCAAACAGCGGCAGGACAGTCAGTTTAAGGCGGGCTGTCTAACACATATCACCTATGCAGTCTTGGGGGGCAACTTGTGGAGAGGGGCGACTCTAGGGTCCCGGAAGAGCTCCGAGCCTACCCGTCAAACGGGTGCCGTCCCAACCAGAACACCACGGAGGGACGGAGGATTAGCAGAACATCATCTAATCGAGTTGTGAGGGAACTTAAGAAACAGACACAACAGTTGTGGGGACTTTCCGTAAGCACAGCAGGGAAGGACCACAACACATAGCGCTAGAAGGAAGGCACCGATTTCCACCTGTGAAGAGAACTCTGGAGGTGCCATTGGACCGGCCGGACTTGCGCAGCCTGGTGAACCGTGTTCCGGACTGAGGACCCAGAGATCTTCAGTAAAGAGGTAAAGAGACTGCAACCTGGTGTCCTCGTTATTTACTGCACCGCACCACTACAGCCTCACCACCATCATCCACACCTATTATTCCCTGTGCGCCCCACGGCAGGGTCACGGACCGGGGCCTAGCCGCCGTGACAACCCCAGAGCAGAGACTCGGAGGCCCGGTACCGGGTACCCCTCGGCCCTGCGGCAGTGGGGGCGCCGCACTAGCATATAAAAAAAATCGGTCCCATTCTCATCCAGAAAAGTGGTATGATTTTTTCTTCCTTGTCATCCATGTACTGTCCGTATGCAATCTGTTTTTTAACTCAGCAGCTATTAATCTTTCACAAGACCATTTACAGTTTCTCATCTTACAGAACTCCAATGTATCTGTAAAAATCAGCATGCAATTTTTTTTTCTCACACTTTCGGAGAGAAATTACAGCATTCTGTGATTATTTTCTCATTCCGAGTACAGCTGAGAAAAGAGATGCAGGTGTACACAGCCTCATTGAATAACATTGGGCCGAGTGCAATCCGTTTTTTTTATCGAATTGTACTCATCTGATTTATAAGCCAGTGTTAGCGATATATATAGCAGCAACACCAATCAAACTTTGGTCGCATGACATGTATTGTAGCCAAAATCACCTTGTAGTCCCAGCGTAATGTGTCTCCATCTGCGTCATAATAACGAATGGTTGCTTCTTGACTGCTGTCTGGATCCTGTTGTTCAGAGATTTAGACCAAAACCCATAGGTAAGTGCTCAGCTTAGCACTGTTCTGCTTTTATCTTTACTTTTTGCCCATTATCTATGTAATTAATTGTTTGTTTTTCAAATAAAATTTCTGTTTTTTAGCTTATAACGTTAACTCAGTCTTTTCTCTCAAATCTAGAAGTGATTATTAGTATGAAAACTGAGAAAATATCCATCCTCTTGGATAGTGGGGTGGGAGCCAATAGGGTGGCTGTTCGGTTTGCATGAGACCTTGGTCCTTCCTGTAGTACTGTGGCGAAGCCCGTTCGCATACTTGCAATTGACACCTCTCGGTTAAGAAAATTTTATGAAAGTAGTGCATGGCGTGAACCTGCGCATAGGGGCTCTTCACATAGTCCGGTCATAGACTAGCAGGCCAGAGAGATTATGAAGTGGAGTGATTTTTGCAAAAATAATTGCCCAGGTGCTGCTATCTCTAGTGTTTCCACTAAAATCATTCCATCTTTCCTGTCCGATTTTGAGGAAGTGTTCTCTGAAAAGGGGTGCCGAGAACTGCCTCCTCATCATGTGTATAACTGCCCTGGGATTAGGAACGTCAAAGATGCTTTGTGTTGGAGTTTCCCTGGGGGTGGGAGTACTGACAATGCTTTCCCTATTTTGCAAGAAGGGGCGGTCATCTCCGCAGTGTGTTTTGAACTTGAGGGTGAGGTAATCAAGGCTCAGGGGGAAGCCCCTGCTGGTCCTTCAGGGAAATTATTTGTATCTGTTCATCTGCGTCTTAAAATTTTGAAGGCACATCATGACTCAGCTATGGCTGGTCACCCAGGTAGTAAGGCGACCATGGACCTCCTTTCTTGCTTTTGGTGGCCAAGGTTGCGTAAGGATGTAGTTGATTTATCCATGGATTTCATTACGGATCTTCCTTCGCCCTCTGTTAAAACTGTTATCTTTGTTGTGGTGGAAAGGTTCAGTAAAATGGCACACTTTATTGCTTCATGTGCTCTCCCTAACACGAAGACACTGGCTCAGGTGTTTATCACTGAAATCGTGAAGCATCACATAGTTCCCTCCGATGTTGTGTCAGATCTGGGGACACAATTTGTAACTGAATTTTGGAGGGAATTTTGTGCCCATTTAGCAATGCATCTATCCTTTTCTTCGGCGTTTCATCCTCAATCTATTGGCCAGACTGAACGCATAAACCAAAGTTTAGAGACTAACCTCAGATGTTTTGTGTGAGATAATCAGCAGGATTGATCTTCCTTTCTAACACTGTCTGAGTTTGCTTTAAACAATCGTTGTAGTGAGTCAACTGGTAAGTTGTGATTTTTTGGCGGATTTAGTTGCCATCCGAAATTCTGTACCTTCAGTAAAGATGAGTCTTCGGGGGTTCCTGGGGAAAAACAAATTTCTTCTTCGCTCTCATCTGTGTTGGAAGGGGTTCAGAATAATTTAAAGATCATGGGGGGCAAATACAAATGTATGGCTGATAAGAAACTATTGTCAGGTCCGAACCTGGGGTGAATGATTTAGTATGGTTATCCACCAAAAATATTAAACTGAAAGTTTCTTCGGCAATTAGTTCTTAGGTTTATTGGTCCTTATAAGGTGGTCGCCATAATCAACCCTGTAGCTTTTCATCTCAAGCTCCCGCCGTTCCACAATGTTTTTCACAAAAAAATTGCTGCACTTGTGGAACCGTCACCTTAACCTCCACCATTGGTTATAGTTCATAGCAATTTAGAATTTCAGGCAGCGAAAATCATTGATTCCCGTATGGTTCACCACTCTGTACAGTATCCGATACATTGGAAAGCATATGGTCCGGAGGAGAGGATGTTGGTGCTGGTATCTGAGGTTAATGCTGGTTGGTTGATATAGTCCTTTCATTTGGCCCATCCGGGTAAATCCAGCCTCGAGAGTCCTGGGACCCCTCGTAGAAGGGGGGTACTGTTACAAGTGTGTCACACCAACCTGGGAAATCAGGGTGTAGTTAACCACAGATTTTCTATTTAGCCTATGTGTTTGAATCCCATATTAATTGAATTTTATATCCTTTGGTGCTGAAGAGGTTAACAACCCGTTCTATGCTGATCAGAAACATACAGCTCCATTTCAGCTGCTTCTGATCGGGTCATTATCTCTTCCTATAAAACCTGGCTATACTGTTAGGGCTGGCGGAAGGCACCAAATAATATAAATGGGGCTATATGGTGCGTTCTCAGCCCGGGGTCCACCGTGCAGAGATGTTACCTGCTGCTCGGTAATGGCGGACAGTATATGGTAGTATAATGAGTTCACACACTGGTTATCTTCACCTGGTATGTACGGAGACCAACCATGTTGCATCACAGGGCCGCAATACAGCAGAGTGAACTCTAGTGTTTGCCCCAAGGACATGGGGTTAGAGTCCCTCTAGACCCACTAGCCCTCGGCGCTGCAACTGTGGTGCCAGGGAGTAAACTAATTAATAAAGATTTAGCGCACTGAGTGCGCGCAGTGCCGCTCTGGAGGACGCCACTAACCGCCCTAGCTAGGGACCGGAAAGCGCACTAGATGCTCATGCTGCCGCACTGGCGGACGCTGCTGAATTGACGCAGTATGATCGTGCCTTGTGCAGGATGGCACAAACTGGCGCTAGTCAGCTCCAACACCCAAACCACATGCAATAACGCTAGGGAGGGAAATGATTAGGAGCTTTCACGAGATATCAAACACACATCCACACACGCACGACTTCAGTTTATACTAGCGCATGGCCGAGCGGACACGCAAACCTTTTATAGTTGCGGCCTTCCGGGACCTTGCCTGTGGTCCAATCAGAGCCGCTTGAGGACCTAAGTATGTGAACTCCGACCTCCAATGAGAGGTCGTCCCATGGACATGCTCAGTAGGGAAAAAGCAGGACTTAGTCCCTGGAGCATCTGCTCGCCACTGATTATATTGCTGGTTACAATAGCTGGACCTGGGACAGCAGCAGTAACCAGATGCACAGCATCAGCTTGAGCAAGACGCTGGGACTGACGTCTCTGCTGAGCATGCTCCTCTGCGGCTGGGGAAGAATGGGAGACCGCAGAGGACATGGTTCGAGATTCCCCCTGTGCAGCGGTGAGAACTCGACACCTAACATATACTCTCTCTGTCTTGCAAGTGAAAGCTCTGCTTCCTTTCTCTTAGGAGACACTGTAGTGAATAGGAATTCATTGTTGCTATTGGAGATTCGTCTTCCTGTGCTGTATGCTTAAGCTAAGTGTTTTGAAGAATAGTTGTTTTTGAGGTGTTCTGTTGGACATGTGTGCTTATCTTTTGGTCCCTGTTCCTGTTTAGTATATTCCTCCCTGACCCTATCCTCCTTCCTATTGTTGGTTGGTGCTTTTGTATTATAGAGGGTTTCTGTTATCCCTGTTTTGTCTTGTGTGTCTTGTTCACATTATATTTCTGTCCCAGGCTCCATGGTGTGGGGGAGGGGACAGACCATGGATTAATAGGATCATAGTGTGGTCGGAGACTCAGGCCTTTCTACCATCAAGAGTACCCCTGGGACAGGTATAGTGAGGGTTCCAGTTCCACGGACACTTTGAGGCACCCCCCTTACCTAAGACCATCACAGCGTGACACATGTTCTCTATTCCATGCTTTCCCCCTCATATTTTCCATACCATACTTCCTCCCATGTTCTCCATATCATGCATACCCCCTCATGTTCTCCATATCGGGCATTCCCCATGGTCTCCATTCTGTATGTCACTCCTCATGTTCTCTGTACAGTGCATGCCCCCTCATGTTGACCACACCGTGCTGTCCCTCCTCATGTTGTTCATATTGTGCTTTCCCCTCCTCATGTTGTTCATAGTGTACTTTCCCCTCATGTTGTCCATACCGAGCTTTCCCCCCTCGTGTTGTCCATACCGCGTTTTGTCCCCCTCATATTTTTCATACCATGATTTGCCCTCTTGTTGTCCATACTGTGCTTTGTCCCCTCATGTTGTCCATACCATGCTTTTCCCCCTTTGTCATGGGTGTGTCAGGTGTGACAGTCATTCTGGATAGGCTGTAGAATGTCATTGCGCTTGGCTCTGGAAGCACCTTCATTATCTTTGCATATCTGTTGTGGAGTGATATCCTTCTCCCTCTAGGACCTAGCAGTGACCTCCACCTTCTGCTGCTGATTGACACACCCTTGCTGGATGTTTACATACCTTTAGTCTCTTCAGTAAGGTGCTGATGATAGCTCTATATTCCTCTGTCCCGGTTGGAAGTGCTAGTAGGCCACTAGGATCTTCTTGGAGGTCTCATGGAGGATTGTTGATGTGATCAAGCTAAGTTTATTCCCTCGTTTGCTTACCTGTGCTGTCTTTAGTTGAAGTGGGGGCTGACTCGCAATCATCCCGTACCCCCTATCCAGGGCCTATCACTAGGAGTAGTCAGGGATTAGGCTTATGCTCCTCGATAGGTGCGGAACCTATTTAGGGATGTTAGGGGAGTCATTGTGTTATCAGATCGGCCAAGGGGTCTCCACTCCCCACTTTCCTAGTGTTTGGGCTTCCCCACCCTCTTCCCATTGTTGTGCACCTAGTTGCTCACCCACCCAGTGTGACACCCTTATGCTGTCATTATCATGCTCCCCCCTCATGTTGTCCTTACCATGCTTCTCACCCTCATGTTGTCCTTACCGTGCTTTCCACCCTCGTGCTGTCCTTACCATGCTTCCCCCCTCATGTTCTCCGTACCGTGCTTCCTCCCCCTCATGTTCTCCATTCCGTGCTTCCCCCTTCATGTTCTCCATACTGTGCTTCCTCCCCCTCATGTTCTCCATATCGTGCTTCCCCCACTCATGTTCTCCATACCGTATTTCCCCCTTTCATGTTCTCCATACCATGCTTTCTCCCTCATGTTTTCCATACCATGCTCCCCCCTCCATCAGGCTGCATCTTCAGCTCTGTGAGTGCTTATCTGTTTGAGGCTCTGGCTTGTTCTCCTCTGCGGCACTCTGCATTGATGTCGGCAGTGTGATAAGATCATCTCATTGCGTTGCCATGACGTCAGCAGCATGCGTATGCCGGCATCGCACGTCAGGTCAGGGAGCTGATTGGAGCTCCACTGACCTCAGAAGTGCCGGCGCACAAAGGTTCATTTGTATTTGCATCTTAAAGACCCAAATATAAATGAATGCAATGGGCCCACTCCCTCCTCCAGAAAGAGGCTGGTTGCCTTAAAGAGGCTGGCGGAGGGAGTGAGATTTTAAAATTATATATATATATATATATATATATATACCGTATATATATATATATATATATTTATATTTATTTTTTAATTCTCAACTTAGGCGCCGCCTTAGGCACTGGACCTCTCGGGTTCCTAGTGGCAAATATGGGCCTGCCTGCAATTCTCTAAAATATTTAAAATATTTATGCATTTCTCAGTATTAGACTTGTCAGTGCAAAACTGACATGAGGCCAGTGCAAAACTGGGAGGAAGGAGCAGTACAGCTGAGCTGATAACAATATGAAAGGAAAGCTACAGCTGCAGGTGTATTTGTAATGAGAAAAAGTTTAGCTGTACTGTCCATCCCACTACACTGACTGCTGAGAGAAAGAAGCTGAAGACATTTTTGTAGTCACACACCACTCTATAATGAGATCAGGAGAGAAGACTGTCATGTGAAAGAGAAGAAGACCAATACAAAAAATGGTGTGCTCACCTGCTAAAATGCAAAAAATACACAACTTTATTAATTACTAAGGACATGCAATGACAAACCATTAAAAACATCTAAAAACATACATGATAACCAACCAACATCCCTGAATGATATATAAAGCAGGGCAATAAATATGTATGGGTGGATACATACAAAATGATTAGGAGCAAGAGTAAGACAAATACTACAATTGTAGAGCATCCAGTCTGTAGGTGGCCCCAATGAAGGCAACCGGAGTCCGAGTAACCAGTGATACCCCTGGGTCTCCAAAGGAGCTAGTAGATGTAAAGTACGTCTAGCTAAAGAGATGACGTCGAAATGTGTGTCAACAGACCTTCTGGACCCCTCCGAAGGTGAGACCTGTCCAAGGGGAGGATAGTGACCTGTTAAATGGACAGGTGCCAACAATGCAGCCCTATAGACAATATAGTCACACTTCATTAAAGTCATGGAGACATAATGGTGATAGAGTAAGTAAGGCGATGCATGGTATAGAGGTCACGATCAGGGAGAGCAGGAGACAGACAAAGAGAAGGGATGCCACAAGGGAGGGATATATAAAGTGAAGGTGCAGATAATACTGCAGAGATGCAGATAAATGTGTCCTCAGAGAGATCTCTGGTAATAACGTTACCTTACATGCTTAAAAATTGCTCCAAACCACCACAAAAAGCCATAATAGGCATAAAGCCACAAGAACCATGGGTGCGGGGTAGAATTCCACACATATCGCTGTTCGGCAACAGCTTTGTCAGGAGTAGTATGTCCATTGGTAAGATATAATATGATATAAGGCAGTGCCTAATGAAAAAAGCGTTTCCCCTGTGTGTGGCATCCACGCGATTGGTACAAAACAGGGAGGTGTGTATAGTATAGACTTATAGACTATAGTATGGTATAGACTTATAGACTACAAATCCCTAGGGCACGCACTGTGCGATGTGCGGGTTCGCTGGTTTCAGACTTGGAAACAGAGGGTCTGTATGAGTTGTACATACCCTCAGCCAGTGGGTGCCGCTTTGCTCTCCGTACACCTGTATGGAATGAGGTCACGCCCTCTAGTCAGACACACCCACTGACCATCCGTGTCACTGGTTGGGGTGGGCCTCGGCTCTATACAAGTGTATGGAGCGAGGCTGCACCCATTGGCCGGGGTTATGTATAACTCATACATACTTGCCGTTCCCGGGTCTGAAACCGGTGAAGCCCCGCAGTGCACAGTGTGTGCACTGGAGGGATTCATAAGTCTTCAGTCACACAGAGTGACTGCAGACTTCTTGGTTTTGACCTGTCAACCCCTTTAATCATTCCTTAACCATTCTTTTGTAGAACAACTTGTGTGCTTTAGATCATTGTCTCACTGCATGACCCACGTTCTCTTCACATTCAGCTCATGGACAAGTATCCTGATATTTTCCCTTAGAATTTGTTGATAAAATTTGTAATTCATTGTTCCATAAATGATGGCAAGCTTTTCTGACCCAGATGCAGCAGAACAGACTCAAACCATAATAATACTACCACCATGTTTCCCAGATGGTATGAGCTTTTTATGCTCAAATACTAAGTTGTTGTTTTTCGTTCTCCGAACATAGTGTTTTTCATTTAAACCAAAACGCTCTATCTTGGTCTCGTCCATCCACAAAATATTCTTCCAATATCCTTCTGGCTTGTTCAGGTGACCTTTAGCAGACTTTAAACAGGCAGCAATGTAATTTATGGAGAGCAATGGCTTAGTCCAATCATTGTTGTTCAGTGCCTCGTTATGGTGATGCATTGAGCATGCAGAAAAATCCCTTGGTTAATCCCTTGTGCATGAATCTCAGCATAGGACTGCAGCAAGGCAGGGCGTGTATTTTCAGAGTATTCAGAACCCATAGCCCAGCCCTCAATGTAGTGCTTAGCATTGTCAACAATGGGACAACACAGTGGGGGACAGTGCAGAATAGGTGTTTCCGTAAACATAGAATTCACAGTTGTTCTTCTAGCATTAAAACATGTTCCACCACACTTTTCATATAAGTGTTTTGGTTTATATTTGCAAATATCCTGTCGGCAGCCATTACGTATTTGTGTATACATAACCTACTGTATATGATGTCCCACAATTACAGCAATATGCATATCAAAGAAACTTAGAAATTTCATTGATTAAAGAAAATTGTTCTTGCCAGTCTATTGTGGGCTCCTACCAGCCAGGATCAATTTGGTTAAACCTAAATTAAATAGGTTATATGCATATCTAACAACAAAGAGGGGGTATCTGTGAAACTAACCTTTCACCCTCCCTTCTTGGTTACCCACAGTTGCTTCCTGTCCTGTACCAGGAACATTTACATCTACTTCTCGGCAGCCACGGCGCTGGCCTCCCCCTCACAACATCAACGTAACCCTGCTCCTACTAAGCAACAGTATGTGTAAAACAACAGCGTAAGAAAAGTACCACAACCCAACCGACCCCCACCTTCTAGAGAAAAGCAAACGTGTAATAAATTAGTGCAAAATTCATATCAGAAACTGAACAATTCTACGTGTCATCAAATAATTCAATCTCTTTTTTATAACATAACATGCACATCATCATAACAGAGGAAGAAGCATTCAAATGAAAGCAGTCATGAACCCTGCAGATACCATATATAGACAAAGAGAACAAAAAACCGAACTAATGCCCAAATAATCAATATAATTAATTTATTTGTAAAGAAAATACACTAATTGGTAGGGGGGGGAAAGAAACCAAAAAAAAGGCACGACAACACGGAGACAGAGCAATATTATAAACACAGTCCTGAAATGTTGGAGTAATGGCGTAATATAGACGAAAGAATAGATATTTGTCACCAACCACAGAACTAAAAAATATATATACATACACACTAAACTGGAAATGGCCTAAAACGATTTTTGGCTAAAGTGCATATAATAACTGCAAATGCAGTGGATGACGTGTATATATATAAGTATATCCAGCATAGAATGCAAGAAATGCAACCAAAAAGAAAATATATGGTGCAGAAAAATTATGTGTATATATAGCCAGATATACACCAGTACATACAGGTACTTGCTCAGATGGTAACAGGCATTATAACAAATATACTCCTTAGTAAGTTGTAAATATTAAGAATAATGAATATAATGGATATAATGAAGGTAATAAAAGTGCCTGGAGCAGAGGTTACCTGGAATGCTGCCATCTCTGTTATGTTTGGCTGGTGGTTAGGAGCACTAGAAATGACCAGATGAGCAAACTAGCAATACAGGACGAGCTCTGGGAAGTGGGAGCTCTGCTGACCGCAACCCCTAATCCTATCACAACAACTAGAAATAGCCGTGGAGCGTTCCTGACTCTGCCTAGACGCCTCTTCACAGCCTAAGAGCTAACTACCCCTAAAGATAGAAAATACAGCCTACCTTGCCTCAGAGAAATTCCCCAAAGAAATAGGCAGCCCCCACATATATTGACTGTGAGTTAAGATGGAAGTCACAAACACAGGAATGAAATAGGTTTCAGCATAGGAGGCCAGACTAACTAAACAGAGAGAGGATAGAAAAGGTATCTTTGCGGTCAGCATAAAAAACTAACAAAAAACCACGCAGAGTGTGCAAAAGAGAGCACCGCACCGACTCACGGCGCGGTGGTGCCACTCTGCATCCCAGAGCTTCCAGCTAACAAGATTAAATCATAATAGCAAGCTGGACAAAAACACAGTGGTAACAAATAAGCTAGCAGGGACTTAGCTTTTGCTGAGATAGACAGGTCATCTGAAAGATCCAAGAGAACTGAACCAGTACTAGGACATTGACAGCTGGCATCAAGTAAAGATCTGAGTGGAGTTAAATAGAGCAGCCAGCCAAGGCCTGAATGAGATCAGCTGGAGAAGGAATCTCAGAACCAGCAGCTCCACTCACAGCCACCAG